>NC_064859.1:100825665-100975665 GCF_024139225.1 Suncus etruscus | reverse complement strand
ACATACAAGCACAAAAATGACAAACATGCATAAATAATAATACAAATATGCATAAATACATATATTGCATACATATTGTTGGCATGCAACTCACAACTTGGTTTCACCCAAAACAAAGATTGTTCTTTTTTTTTTTTTTTTTTTCTTTTTGGGCCACACCTGGTGACACTCAGGGTTACTTCTGGGCTATGCGCTCAGAAATTGCTCCTGGCTGCAGGAAGACTTCCATACATCACAAAAGCTCCGAGGGGAGAGTAAATGAAAATGCAAGGGGTCTATAGTTAATCCCATGACAGTATACTTCAAGGGTGGAGAAACCCTGTATCTCTTAGGCCAACGGAATTCTCTGTCTAATGTCCCCAATATTTACTGTGCCTATGCAGGAAAAAAAGGCACAAAAATATTCTTTTTCATTTATTTATCTATTTATATATTCCACTTTTTTTGACTTCTTTGGTTTTGGTGTGGATATTGAAGTTGGTATCATCCATTTTTTTCTTTTTCCTTTTTTGAGCTTTGTTATTTTTTAATATAATTTTTATTTTGATCATAGTGGCTTACATATTATTGACAATAATATTTTAGGTATATATTTACATAAAATCAGGGGGGATTCCCATCACCGATTTGTCCTCCCTACAACCTTTGTTTTTGTCCCTACCCTCCCATATCCTCCTCCCTCACCCCCAGGGCTGCTAGAATATGTGGTCCCCTCTGTACCTAGCTTACTACTTAGTAGTCTTGCACCTGTTTGGTCTTGGTTGCCTCCCTTATTTCCCCCTCTACCTGGGAGGCAGGACTAGCTAGTTCAAGTTACGTGTTTTGTTTGAAGAAGAGAAAAGGTCGAATACACCGAAAATGGGCAGAATCCTTCTGGAGGCTCTCATCATCGGTTTGAGAGACGAAGGAGAAAAAGAAGGTGAAACACTCCCACCCAGTACAAAAAGAACTGTCCAAATATCCAGTGAGGACTCCAACAATAACGATAAGCACCACGAAAAAAAAAAGCCATAGGGTCTTGAGATAAGAAACATGGGCAGAGCACATAAAGAAAAGCCTTTGTTATGGTTTTTATTTCTGGACCGTAGCTATTATGTGATGCTTGTCTTTATTGCAGTAGTGCTCACTGGATATTTTATTTGATATTTCTTTTTGTATTGTTGTGGTGTTTCAATTTGCTTTTCCCATTTCCTCTCTAGAGGTTGAGAACCTCTAGAAGGACTCTGCCCATTTTCGGCTTATTTGATTTTTACCCACCATTTTATTGCTTTCCTTTTCAGCCAAAAACCACAATAACTGGAATTATCATAGTTCCGCCTTTCAAATAGAGGGGGAAATAATGGAGGGTACCAAGAGCAAACAGTTGTAAGATCACTAAGTCATAAGCTAGACACAGAGGGGCCCACTCATTCTAGTAGCCCAGGGGATAAGGGTGGGGGACATGGGATGCAAGATGGGAACAGGGGTGGAGAGAGGACAAATTTGGTGATGGGAATTCCCCTGATTCAATGTTAATATGTACCTAAAATATTACTATGAAAGATATGTACAGCCACTATGATCAAAATAAAAATTATATATTAAAATAAAGAAATTGCTCCTGGCTTGGGGGATCTAACCATGTCTACCCCAGGCTACCGCAGGCAAGGCAGATGCCTTACTCCTTGCACCACTGCTCTGGCCCCCAAAACAAAGATTGTCTTATATGTAAACCTGGGCAGAACAGGCTCAAGATAGCCTGAGCTATCTGCCCTTACTTTGTTCTTACTATTTTACCTAGGGGTGGTCTCTGTATTCAATAAAATCTACTGTTCTGGCAGGCAGCTGACTCCCTATATGAGGTAGAAGACTGCCAGACTACATGTGTTTCACCTTTAGTCTGGTCTAGATTATTTCGTTCAGCATCTCTGCCTTAGACTCATTCACCTAGGGTTGGAGATATGGTGGGTGGGGTGATTTTTACAGAACAGAGACACAGAGATGCTCCTTGGTCGCCCAGAGTCCTCCCATCAACCATTCTGAACAAATGATCTTACGCCCTGAGCTGGGCATCGGCCTAACTCGGTATCAGTGTTTTCTGGAGGTCCTGGGTCTTGGAGGGATGTTCAGCAGGTAACCAGACACTCATAGAAAAGCACTTACCAAGGAGCATTTCAACGGCTGACACCTTCATAATGCAGACAGTCCCTGAAGTTCCTGAGTGATGTCCTGGAGAGAGAGAGAGAGAGAGAGAGAGAGAGAGAGAGAGAGAGAGAGAGAGAGAGAGAGAGAGAGAGAGAGAGAGAGAGATCATCACAGTCCAACCATGATTTCTTTTTTTTTATTTTCCAACCACGATTTCTAAATGGGCCCATGGAGTGAGCGTGTTTGTGTGTGTACAAGAGTGTGTGTGATGGGTGCAGGGAAGCCCCTCACTTTGCATTGCTCCTGACCTCTAAACTTTTATCATCTTGTAGCCTTACAATCCAATCACATTTCTCGCTAACCAGAACGAGAAAAGACTAAAGAAGTAATAAATAAGAATTCTGCCTTTTGATAATAGGATTCTTCATGGTTTCTCCCCTCCAACTTTGGGAATGAAATATATTATTTCTGTCTTCCCATCTGTCCCCTCATCTGAGATCAGCTTAATGGGGAGGGATGTGACCTCTTTGCATTTTGTTCTCACTGCCCTGTGTCCAGACAACTTCTGCTCTTATAAAATTAAAGACTGCAAGAGCTAGAGCGATAGCACAGCTATAGAGGATTTGCCTTGCATGCAGCTGATCCAAGAAGACCTGGATTTGATTTCCAGCATCCCATATGGTTCCCTGAGTCTGCCAAGATTTCTGAGCGCAGAGCTAGGAGTAACCAAAGTACCTGTGGGTGTGACCCCAAAATAAAACAACAACAACAATAAAAACAACAACAAAGACCATACCATGAACCAAGGGTCGGAATTCCCTTTTACCCCAGCCACAGACCAACACCTCTGTGCTGTGAGGTGACCATTTCTAAGTACCTCTCGGAAGTGGGCCACTCAATGTCTTGTGGCTGGTTTATTTCCAATACTATCATGTCCTCAAGATTCATCCACGCTGTTGCATGAATCAAAAAAATTTTTGTAGGGGTTGGAGTGATAGCACAGCAAGTAGAGCTGCCTTGCATTCGACTGACCAAGTGCTGATGCTAACTTTGGTCTGGTTGGTTGTATTAGAGAACTTCTTTGAGTTCCCTTGAGGAGAGTCGATGGATGGGTGGTGAAATGTGAAGAAATGAAATTCTACTGATATTTCGCCTCCTTTGCATCCACTCTTCTCAAGGGAACTCAAAAATGTTCTCTAACACAGTGGGACTAAAGCTAGCCACAGCAACCAGGCTTCCAACCCCGGCATCCCGGATGGTCTCTTATGTACCACCAGGAGTAATTCCTGAGCACAGAATCAGGGGTAACTCCTGAGCAGCACCAGGTGTGACCCCCAAAACAAAAAAATAATTTCTTCTGCAGGCAAATAAATTAACCACTATATCTTTCCACCACAGCTGGTTTGCCCAAGCCTCTTTCAGTGGTTTTCTGTGTAGCTTCCAAGTTTTACACCTTGTGACTGATGCAGCTAAGGACATGGGAGTATCTGGTACCTTTTTCGTCCTTAGCTTTCCAAGCTCTCGCTCTCTCTCAGAAGAGATATTGCAAGATTCTGTGGCAATCCTTGCAACTATTTTAAGGTGTCTCCTGCTGGGTTCCAGAGTGGCTGGCGCACATAGGGCTTTCAAGGCTCTGGGCCCTGCCCCACTCGTGCTGGGTTCTGTCTCTTTGGACAGTGTCATCTTGATGGACAAATAACTGGCACCTCACTGGATTTTGCATTTCCATGTACCTAATGGCTAGCGACGTGGTGTCACAGAGCTCTCTTTGGAGAAAGGTCTATTCAAAATCCTTTTTTTCTTTTGGGTCACACCAAAAGGTGCTCAACAGTTATTTCTGGAGACTTGGGGGACCATATGGGATGCTGGGGATCGAACCTGGGTCTGTCTGGGGTTGGCCACGTACAAGGCAAATGCTCTACCACTATGCTATTGCTCTGGCCTCTCAAAATACTTATTTGGGGGGGGGCAAACCCGGCTATGATCAGGGATTACTCCTGGCTCTGCACTCAGGAATCATTCCTGTGGGCTCAAAGGACCCTATGGGAAGCCAGGTATTGAACCCGAGTCGGCCATATGCAAAGCCAACGCTTTACCCACTGTACTATTGCTCTGGTCTGTTTACTCTTTTTAATCAGCTTCAATGTTAGGAGTAAATCTATATATTCTAGATCTCTTAGCAAATATCTGACTTGCAAATATATTTTTCCTATTCTATAGGTGACCTTTCTTTTTCTTCCCCCACTCTGTGGAGTATCTTTTAATGTACAGCACTGAAAACGTTTTTTTAAATGATGTCCACGTTTTCCCTCTCACTGTCCAAGCCTTTCAACTCATAGCCAAGAAACCACAGCCAAAGCCAACATTGTAAAGCGTTGGTGTGACACAGAGGTTTTATTCTAAGAGTTTTCAGTCTTAAATCCATGTCATTCTTGCCTGTGATATTGGGACAGGATCCAAATTTGGTCTTTTGCGTCAGAATCTCTCTAGCACTGTTTTTGCTCAATATTTTTCTCTACCGACTAGTCGTGGCCCCTCGCCAAAAAAAAAAAAAAAAAAAAGAGCCATTTGGTCATGGAGGTGAGGATGTCCTTCCAGGTGCTTAATGACTTTTCACTGACACTGATTGGTGTTCTGTTTCTTCACCACTGCCCTGCTCTGATGACTATAACTGTGTAGATATCAAAAACCATATAGCTGTTTTTCTTTTATTAAAAACTATTTTGCCTATTTTCAGTCCCCTAAAGATTTTAATTAATTAATTAATTAACTAATTAATGTTTTTGGGTCACACCCGGCGATACTCAGGAGTTATTCATGGCTCTGTGCTCAGAAATTGATCCTGGCAGGCTCTAGGGATCATATGGGATGCCAGAGATTGAATCCTGGTCTGTCCAGGCTCATCTGCATGTAAGGCAAATGCCCTACCACTGTGCTATTGCTCCCCCGCCAAAGGATTTTGAATGGGGTTTTCTCTTTCTCTATAAAGTGTGGTTGGCTGGACAGTAGCACAGAGGGGAGGGTGTTTGCCTTGCACGAAGTCAACCCGGGTTCGATTTCTGGCATTGTATATGCTTCACTGAGCTCACCAGGAGTGATTTCTGAGCATGGCCGAGTGTGCCTTCCCCCAAACAAACCCCCCAAGTCATTGGAGTTTTGAGAGTATTACATTGGACAGAGCATGCAGGAGATGGTGGTGGACCCCAAGGATAAAAACTCCATCTGGGATCCAGAGCAATAGCACAGAGGCAGGGCATTTGCTTTGCAAGTGGACAACCCAGGATAAACTGGATTCGATCCCTGACATTCCATATAGTCTCCCAAGCCTGCCAGAAGCAGTTTCTAAGCACAGAGCCAGGAGTAACTCCTGAGTGCTGCTGAGTGTGGCCCCCAAACAAACAAACAAACAAACAAACACCCCCACCAAAACTCTATCTATATGCAGTGAGGTTCCACCAACCTGCAGAAGCAGGGAAAGGCTGGGGTACTGGCAACCTAAGGTGTGTCTCTGGGATCAGTAGAGAAGAAGGTTTGCTTAGGAAGGCAGATGAACACAGGATTTTATAATCCTCTCCCCCCCCCCTTTTTTTGTAAAATGAAGGTCTACAAAATGTAAAGTCTATTTCATTCTGATTTTGCTAGTGTTTCTTTTTGAAGTATCTATCTAAGATTGGTCAAATTCTTTAAGGATTGAAAACATGAACTTTTAGCTTCATTGATATTCTCTCTATCTCTGTCTCTGTCTGTCTGTCTGTCTGTCTGTCTGTCTGTCTGTCTCTCTCTCTCTCTCTCTCTCTCTCTCTCTCTTCAGATTTCAACCTCGTTACATCTGCAACCAGCGTGAAAACCACTGTTTTATTTCATTCATCCTTGCTCCAAGCCTAATCGGACCTGTCTTCTGCCAGACTTGGACTAACTTTATACTGCTTGATACTTAAATTATAATGGGAGGTGATGGATTTTTCTTCTTTTTTATGTTTTTTTTATTTTTTGGTGGGGGGAGGGAATGGTCCATACCCAGTAGAGCTTAGAGTTTAGTCCTGGCTCTGCACTCAGGAATCATTCCTGGAAGGTTTGAGGGACCTTGTGGAATGCCAGGGATAGAACCCAGGTTGGCCATGTGCAAGGCAAATGCCCTACTCATTGTACTATCATTCTGGCTCCTGAGAATTAAATCTTCTTCTTCTTCTTCTTCTTCTTCTTCTTCTTCTTCTTCTTCTTCTTCTTCTTCTTCTTCTTCTTCTTCTTCTTCTTCTTCTTCTTCTTCTTCCTTCTTCTTCTTCTTCTTCTTCTTCTTCTTCTTCTTCTTCTTCTTCTTCTTCTTCTTCTTCTTCTTCTTCTCCTCCTCCTCCTCCTCCTCCTCCTCCTCCTTCTTCTTCTTCTTCTTCTTCTTCTTCTTCTTCTTCTCCTCCTCCTCCTCCTTCTCCTCCTCCTCCTCCTCCTCCTTTTCCTCCTTCTTCTTTATTTTTTTTGTCTGTAAATATTTGTACATTCCTTCCTGAGCCCAATCTTCACAGCATTCTTCAAGGTTTGGTATGTTTTGTGTGTGTTTTGTTAACTTACCTTGAAGCGTTATTTCTTTTTTCCACTCCAGAATGTGTGTCTTCATTTCTACCAGCAATGAATTTTCCAGTTTGCCCTTAATATTGACTTCAAAGTTTCCCCATTGTGAAAGAAGAATTTGCTTTCTTCGGGCATTTATTTAAAATCTATTTAAAATCGAGTGAGGCCTAATTTGTGGCTTATCATAGAAAGAGGCCTATACTGGAAGGGACCTTTGTGTGTCCAGAGGAATAGTATTCACAGGATATCTCAGGCATTTCTGGGAGGTCTTGTGTTTTACAAAGGGAAAGTTGCAACTTGGCAGCTGTTTTCAGTGTTATTTGTCTAAATGAGCAGAACAATTCCTGGTGTTTCTGACTCTGGAGTTTTCCTGGATCGTCCCCTTTCACTGGCTAAGCATAAATTTCCCCCTCACCCCACCATTGGGAGCAAACACGGTTTGTTTTACTTGTGAACTGTAAGTTTCTGGAGCCTGAGGAGTTCCTGACAATGTGTGAAACAAGAAACGTTGGTTGAGAAAATAAAAAACAAACTTGTTCCTTCAAGTAAAGCTTCAAGAGGTAAGGAAAGTATTTCATAATTCTCAATTCTGTCTGCCTTTTCTCGAAGCAACATCAAATATTTCAACTGTGCTTCATGAAAAACCAGTATGCGTGGGGCTGGAGGAATAGTACAGTGGTCTGGTCTGGTGTGGACCATGCCTGTAGCCTCTCCCAGGCCCATGAGGAGTGAGTGATCCCTGAGTGCACAGCCAGGAGTCAGCCCTGAATGCTGCTGGGATGGTCCAAAAATCTTTTCAAAAAAATCAACATATGGGGCCAGAGCACAGCAGTAGGGAGTTTGCCTGGCACGTGGCTGACCCACGCTAGACCCGGGTTCGATTCCCAGAGTCCCACATGGTCCCCCGAGCCTGCCAGGAGTGATTTCTGAGCACAGAGCCAGGAGTAACCCCTGAGTGCCTTTGGGTGTGGTCCAAAAACCTAAATAAGTTATTAAAAAAAACACCAACATACACATATTCTCCATTAAGTTCACTACTGCAAATTCTACCTGTCACACATGAGGTTTCCATTTTCCATGTTTGAGAATGGGAGCTGGACTGTAATTCGCTCGTTCAAGGTGCCTTCCCAAGGCCAGGTCCAGTTCCTGCCCACAGGTCTTATGTCCCTTTCTGTAGACAGCTGTCTGCTTAAACCCTGTGCCAAGAGGCTAACCTAATCTAGCATCATGGACTTTGGGATGCAGGAGGAAATTGTGCTTGCCTGTATTTGGGTTTTCTTTGGGGCCACATCCAGGGATGCTCAGGGGTTACTCCTGGATCTGTGCTCAAGTATTACTCCTGGCAGTTCTTGGTGGATCAGATGGGGTGCCAGAGTTAGAAGCCTGATTGGCTATGGGCAAAGCAAACACCCTACCCACTAAGCCATCTCTCCCAGCCCACCCTCACATTTGAATTTTGTTTATTTGTTATTTTGTTTATTTTAATTTTTTCATGTGCCTTTTGACCATCTGATTTTCTTCTTTGAGAAAATGTTTGTTCATTTCTTCTCCCCATTTTTTGATGTTTTTGGCCACACCCAGCGGTGCTCAGGGGTTACTCCTGGCTCTGCACTCAGAAATCGCTCCTAGAAGTTTCCGGGGATTGTATGGGATGCCAGGAATCAAACCACTGTCCCTCCTGGGTCAGCTGCATGCAAGGCAAATGTCTTGTCACAGTGCTATCTCTTCAGCCCCAGGGGTTAGATGTTTTTTTCTTGTTAAGTTCTGTTAGAACTTTGTATATTTTAGATATCTGCCTCTTATCTGATGGGTGTTGTTGTGAATAGTTTCTCCCATTCTGTGTTAGACCTTTTTACCATAGTCATTATTTTGGGGCCACACCCCAGGATGCTCAGGGATTATTACTCCTGGCTCTGAGCTCAAAAATTCCTCTGGCAGACTTGGGAGATCCTACAGAAATGCTGGGGATCCAAACTCCGGTTGGCTGCTTGCAAGGCAAATACCCTCCTGGCTGTGTAATTGCTCGAGCCCCTCCCATTTAACCCTTAATGCCACAAAAGCCACTACTTAATAATCATTGCGGATCAGAACCTCAGTGATCACTTCAGCATTCGATTACCACACACATACAGAGACTGTATCTTACAATAAATAAGTAAGAAGACCAGAAAACTTGCTAAATAAAATCACTAGGAAGAGAAAACAGATTGATGATAATTTGGGGGAGAAAAACTAAACTACATTTCACTGCAAAATTGACATCCTTTTTTTTTAAAAAGTAATATTGCCACCATTAAAAATATTTTGGGGGGCTGGAGAGATAGCACAGTAGTATGGTGTTTACCTTGCATGCAGCCAATCCAGGGAGGATGGTGGTTCAAATCCTAGCATCCCATATCCTCCCCGGAGCCTGCCAGGAGCAATTTCTGAGTGCAGAGCCAGGAGTAACCCCTGAGCACTGCTGGATGTGACCCGAAAATAAACAAACAAAAAGAAAAAGAAAGAAAGATAGAAAGAAAAGAAAAAAAAAGAAAAGAAAAGAAAAACTTCACACACCTGCAAAAAATGGGTCATCCAATCTGTGGTGGATCTTAGGGGAAATATGCAGCTAAATCACAGGAGCTGGTCATGTACATACATGAAGAAGAAGTTACAGGTGCAAACTCACTGCCGCTGAACAATCACTTGGCAGTTGCTTCAGCCCAGCTCTTTTGTCTGGACACCTGGGGTTTCTAGAGATTGGGAGTGGGGGTGCTCAGGCCTTCGCTGAAAGATACCTGAGGGGATTAATCTTCATCAGCGTGGAAGAAAACAGAAATGGCAAAGAGAGAGAAAAAGCAGTCCATCCCACATGAGCAGTGGAAAAAAAAAGGACTTGGTGGCAATGAGCGCTGGACGGGCCATGGAGAGACTAAAAAATCCACAGGGGATGGGAAGGAGATGGTCAGGAGCAACCCTGGCAGAAGCCATGCTCCCCGCAGGAGGCCGCCTCTGGGGTGTGTGCCTGTCACCCTGTGGTTTTGTCCCCACTCAGAGCCTGACATGTGGCACCGCTTAGGGCTTAGCAGAGGCTTCCCCGGGCCCTGGGCAAGTTTGCAAACAGTAATTATGCCCAAGTGGCACTTTAGATGCTGGGTTGCAGGGAGGAAATGGCCACGCTCCATTCTCTCTCCAGGAGAGGTGGATGGTAGCGTGCAGGGAGCATGAAATTGGGGTCTGGCCACGGCTGCCAATGGGTCTGGGGGTCTCTCCTGGGTCCCTTGGCTTGGAGGGACATGCAGGGCCTGGTTGGGTCTCCCTGCCAAGGGCACTTCAGGGACCTGGTGTGGGATGGTGGTGACTGCCGTCCAGGGGACATCTGGGTCAGACGGGGCCCTGGGGAGCACATCCAGGCCAACTAGTCTGGTGGACACAGTGACAGCTTAGCTCCATCTACCTCCTGGTCAGGAAAAGTCTGGCCAGAGACACCGCCCGCCATGTGGCATCAGGTGAGGGGCCCTGGGCCGAGTGCACCCCCAAATTGCTGCAACTAGAGGCAGGGGACAGGAATGCAGAATAGTTGGTGTCAGGCCCTGCAGCCCTGCAGTGGAGGTACAGGAGGATGGAGATGAATTTGGGGGGAATTAGAAGCATGAGGTGCCTCCATGCTTGTACTCCACAGACCCTGGGAGGGCGTCCCCTTCTCTGGCACAGCTGTTGACACAGAAGCTCTGTGGCTAGCTCCAGAGTTTGAGTCTGCCCATTTTCCCTCATCACAGAAAGATGCCCAGAAGGATAGCACAGCTGGAGGGTGTTTGCCTTGCACACAGCCAGGAGACCCTCATTCAATGGTCCTCAAACTATGGCCTGCGGGCCACATATTGTATTTATTCCCATTTTGTTTCTTCACTTCTAAATAAGATATATGCAGTGTGCATAGAAATTTGTTCATAATTTTTCTTTTACTATAATCTGGCCCTCCAACAGTCTGAAGGACAGTGAACTGGCCCCCTGTTTAAAAAGTTTGAGGACCCCTGCTTCAATCCCTGGCATCCCGTTGGGTCCCCCCAAACTCTGACAAGAGTGATTTCTGAGTGTACAGAGCCAGAAGCATCCCCTAAACATTGCTAGGTATAGCCCCCAAACACGTTTACTAAAGAAGTTTCCAGCCCAGCCTAGTTACTGTCCCCTATGGAAGGTTTGCTCAAAGGCTGGCTACTCATGCCCTGAGCCTCACTGGAAGGGACAGGTGGGTTGGGGTTCAGGGACCCCCTAGGAGTCCCTCAGTGAACTCCCCTTGCTCAGGAGAGACTATGGGTCAGTTTTGCCTCTGAGCCTCAGCTCACAGGGGTGGGGACCCCCATAGACACGTGCGCCTGCCCCTCAACCCGCTGTGCTGCCTGCAGTTATTTCAGGAGGCTGAGCCTGAGTATTTTTAAGTGTAGCCAGGCGTGGCTCTTCTGTCTCTTCAGTGCCCGCTCTTGTAATTGCTCCCTGGCCCCGACCGCAACCTCCATGTGGGCTCTGCCCGCTGGATGCCACCTGCACCCCATCTGCACAGCTGGTTTGGCTCCTCACAGCCACTCTAAGGGAAGCAGGCAGCTGGGGATGCTTTTCTTAACTGCCTGCAGCCCAGTGAGGAACCCTATGACCTCACTGGATGTGGCAGGAGGATGGTGGCCTGGGAAAGAGCAGCTGATGGCCTGGGGTCCAGCCCTGGAAGGTGGAGGCATGGGGGCTGTCAGGATGGGGACCCCCACCCCATTCCTGCTGCTGTAGGGAGCTAACTGGCCTGGGGTATCACTTCTGACCCCCCAGTGTATCCCTGGGAAGAGGAACCAGCTGAAAATGGGGTTCAAGGCTCAGGGTACCAGTGCCACCAGCAGCTTATGGAGCTTTCTCTCTGTATCCCACTTATATTGTGGGTCCCAGGTCAGTGGGGGAGTAGAGTGGGGGTTAAAGATGGAGAGGGGAGACATAGAGGGTGGGACAGTGATGTGGGTACCGGAAGTGGTCCCTTCACCTCCCCTGAGGCTCATGGGACCATTGAGGGGTACAGGCTAGTAGGGTGCATCTGTAAGGCTAAGGGGCTCCTAAGGGCTGTGAGGAGACAGGAGGGCAGAGTCCAGGCTCACCAGTGCTCCTCCAGAGTCCCTCCCACGCAGCCCCACAAGCACTGTACCTCACTTTGGAGCTTGGCCTTTGTGCCTGCCCCAAGAACCCATATCAGCTGCCCCCCAATTCCTTCACTTGCCTCTTTCAAGACTCTTGTGACCATGAAGTTTTGCGTTCTAGCTCTGGTGCCTTCACATGTGCTGAGTGAGCCCAGCTGCACTGTTTTGGGGTCTCCCCACGCCACCCCACAGCCTGGCTCAGTAGCCACAACAGGGCTGGGGAGAGGGGGAGAGGGCTGAATCCCCTGTGCTACATTGACTCCTGAGCTTTGCTAAGTGCTGCCCCCACTCACTGCCAGGGTTGACCCCCCCAAAAAACTCCCCAAAAACAAATCCCCCCAAAATCAAACAAAACTAAATGCAACAACCTTCAAAGCACAGGGAAGGGAGAAACTATCAAGAAACGAAATGACCCTTCTCCACGGCCCTTACCAGCACCCCTCTAGCTCTGACCCCAAGACTCCATCCACAGAACCCCTCTTCTCCTCATCTCAGTGTATCTGATTATTGTGAGCCCCAGATTGGCAGCTCTTGGAGAAAGGGGGAACTCTCATTTCCTTTTCCTTGTAAGCACAGAATTGGGGCTCATGGCGGTGGCCCCAGAAATTATTATCTCTGCACCTAGAAATTCCTTCGGTCTTTGAGAGCTGGTCTAGGCAAGCTGGCACCCCACTTTTCACCAAAGCCTGCTTCTGTGACAGGGACATAAAGGGGCCAGAGGGGAAAATTCACTTTGCAAGGAGCCCCGAACCCCCCGAATGGGAGAGGTGAGCCCTGAAGGCAGCGATCCTTTCCGTCTTGCCCCCCACCAAGCCAACAGGACCTGAAATGTCCCATAACAATCTGGGAGCTCCAGAGGTGGATAAAGGAAACCTTTTAGGGGGGGGGGGGATCCCAGTGTTTCTCGGCCAACAGCAATAGCAGTTCTCTGCAGGGGGCCTATGGTACTGGCAATCACTAGTCTCATCCTATAGTGCTCAGAATCTCCAGGGCACAGGTGAGCCCAACGTGGGAAATGTTGAGTAGATCGAGACCCTGTTATCCCCCATCTCTTCCCCCAAGAATTCAACCATAACGCCGGTGTCTTGGGCATTTGCTCCCCAAATTTGTATTTTCCCACCACCCTAACAAATAATTTTTTGTTTGTTTGTTTTTGGGCTACACTCGGTGATGCTTAGGGGTTAGTCCTGGCTATGCGCTCAGAAATCGCTCCTGGCTCAGGGGACCATATGGGATGCAGGGGGGATTGAACCGCTGTCTGCCCTAGGTTAGTGCGTGCAAGGCAAATGCCCTACTGGTTGTGCCACCTCTTCGGCCCCTGAAAAATAATTCTGGAAGTGGAAAACTGCACTAAGACTTGGCTGAGTCAGGCGGTTTGTGTCCAGGGCTCAGAGCTTCAGACCAGGCTGAGTTGGGTATAGTGCAGAGAACCTGGGGTGTGGGGGTTTGAGGGTGTGTGTGTGGGATAGAGCAAGACTAACTTCAACTCGAAGCCCCCATGCTGCTAGTCAGGAGACTTCTCGGAGCTGTGGGTCTCCAATTTCAGTAACGGGGTGCAGCAGCTTGCCCTGCGGGGTGCTGTGAGGATTCGGGGAGTCGGTGATTGCTCAAGGTGGACCCGGCTCTGCATTCAGAAATCACTCCTGGCAGGGTTAGGGTACCCTATGGGATGCCTGGGATCAGACTTGGGTCATTGAGTGCATAGCAGCACCCTCTTCACTGTGCTATCACTCTGGCCCTGTGGAAGTAATTTATTTTTACTTTTTCTGTTCCCTTTGACTCTGCCCAGAAAAATGCAGAGACCTTATTTTCAGGGAAATCTAGTTAGTTTTGAGACAACTGGGCCAACCAAATGGCACAAGAATGACAGTCACGGGCCCGGAGAGATAGCACAGCGGCGTTTGCCTTGTAAGCAGCCGATCCAGGACCAAAGGTGGTTGGTTCAAATCCCGGTGTCCCATATGGTCCCCCGTGCCTGCCAGGAGCTATTTCTGAGCAGACAGCCAGGAGTAACCCCTGAGCACAGCCGGGTGTGTCCAAAAACAAAACAAAAAACAAACAAACAAACAAAAAAGAATGACAGTCACCAAGCATTTTTGCAAAGCTCCGCCCCCCTTTTTTTGGCCACATCGGCAGTGTTCAGGGGTTAATCCTGGCTCTACACTCAGAAATCACTCCTGGCAGGCTCAAGGGACCATATGGGATGCCAGGGATGGAACCTGGGTCCATCCAGGGTCAGCAGCGTGTAAGGCAAGCACCCCACCACTGTGCTATTGCTCCGGCCCTCTGCAAAGCATTTTTATTTTTTCTAAAAAGCACCTTATGACACAAGATTAAATAGGAATAAGCCTAACATTTATTAGGAAACGTTTGTTCCTTTTAGTCTTAAATCTAAAACCAGACTTGGGCCGGGTCTGTTTCTCGGGTGTGTGTGTATGGGAGGAAGGAGAATGACTGCTTTTTGCTGGGAGCTACTTGGTGGCCACTTGCTTGGCTTGGCCCAGAGCTGAGGGCTGCCTTGCACCCCACCCCGAACTCTGGGCAAGACATTTCAGGGTGTTCTCAGAGATTTCTGCTTCCTGTTGATCGGAAACATTTTCGAGTTGATTCAAAAATTCTTCATCCAGATCCACAACTGTTTGTTTGGGGCCAGTGGTTGCTAGGAAAATGCAGTAAACAGACCCAAAATAGGGTTTGCTCCGGCTGGGAACACTGGGGCCCCAGGGACGTCCTTGAATGGGACGTCCGGTGAAGGGGTGAAGGGGTGAAGGGCCTCACCTGCCAGATATTGGACTAGGAGGGTTTGCCTTGCACCTATCTGCCTCTTCCTAGGACTCTCTCTCTTTCTCTCTCTGTCTCCCTCTCTCCTTGTCTGTCTGTCTGTCTGTCTGTCTGTCTGTCTCTCTCTCTCTCTCTCTCTCCTTCTGTCTCTCTCCCTCCTTTCTCTCTTGATGAAGAGCTCATATCCAGCAGTGCTCAGGAATCACTCCTGTATATTCCTTGGGGACCCTATGGTATGCCAGAAATCAAACCCTGGTCAACCCCGAATGCAAGTCAAGAGTCTTACCTGCTGTGTTCTCTCTCTCTCTCTCTCTCTCTCTCTCTCTCTCTCTCTCTCTCTCTCTCTCTCTCTCTCTCTCTCTCTCTCTCTCTCTCTCTCTCTCTCTCTCTCTCTCTCTCTCTCTCTCATACCACAACCCAAACATAGGAAGTCCAGGGACCCCACATAAAATACTCACTGATGGTTCATTGCCAGGGGCCTGAGGATGGGAAGATAGTCGGGTATCACTCAGGCCACCCCACCAGGGGGCTGCACCCATAGAGTCTTACAGGACCACATGGTGCTGGGAATTGAACCCTGGCTGGCTGAATGCATATGCCCTCACCACTGCGCTACCTCCTAGCACATGTCCCCAAGTTTGTTTTATTAAAGCAGGGTATGGAAGAGCTGACACCCCCATCACACACTCACATGCATACCTGTTTCACAATCACACATACATTCTTTCACACACACACCCCACACTCACCCCCCCACATTTATACACACTCATACATACATGTAAGCTGGCATCCAGCTATTAACCCCAAAGAAAGGTGTTTCCCCCACCTTTCTATTTTCCATAAATCTCTCCTTTGACATGTAAAAGCCCACCTGGATCACTCTGGATCCTAGATCACCCCACCTGGGTGGATTTTGTTCTCGATAATAAAGAAAAGTTAGTTCTGGCTTTTGGTGGAGGCAGAGAGACGTGGAGGCCAAAGGCAGACTGACTCCATGACTCTTTCCTGACTGGCTTGGCTTATCAATCTTTCCCCACTCCCCGCTTCTTCAGACCTGCCCCTTAAGGGGTCAGAAACACAACACAGCATGTGGGTTGATCTCACAACTTGTGGATTTTTATTTTATACCTGCCCTCTCTCTCCCCCTCTTTCTCTCTCTCCATTCTCTCTCTTTCATCCTCTCTATTCTTTTTGACTCCCCTTTTTCTTTCTCATCAGCAGAGCTACGATCCTGAGTTCTTTGCCAGATAATCTCTCACCTCCAGTTCCCTGGCCTTTTTTTTTGGTTCCTCTGCACATCCCATCCCTCTAATTCTTGTGACCATTCAGGAGCACCCCCATTTTCCCAACCGGGCATCCCTGTAATGGAGCTGTGGGGGGCGAGTGTGCGGTACCCCCAGATCTAGTTGGGCCTGGCCACCCATGGCTGTTGCTGCTTCCAGGATTGGGGAAAGTTCAGGTTCCTGGTTCCAGACGCCAACATTGGTGGGTCCATGGTGAGCACTGGGATGGGGGTCACAGGGACTGCTAGGTGCTGGTGTTCATAGTGTCACCTCCTTGTCCAGCATCTGGGGACAGGGCTGTGTGGCCAGTGGGGACACCCTTTGGCTTCAAGCACCGACACCAGGTCCCATGCCCGGTGGGCGGCTGAGATACCCACATATGATGCTTGACTGGCAGCTCTGGCCTCATCCCAGGGTGTCCACAGCAGGCCTGGCCAAGGCAAAGGGGTACAGCGGAGCCCAGGGGTACAGACCTGCATCTGTGGAGGCATATGAAATCTCAGCAGCCACCCCGTTTCTTCCTAAACCTCTAAACCCCGCTTTTGTCACTCAGCCATTCTGACACATGTCTCCAGTTAGCCTGGCCTGGTTGGTCTCTTGCTGCTTCTTGCCCTGTTCTTGGTACCAGTGTCTCCTGTCCATGCCCACACAGGCTGGCTGTCCCTGAAAACCCCTTCTCTCTCCTTCTGTCTGCCCTGAGAGCAAGCATGTCTCCAAACCCTGGGTGACGCCTGCCTAGTGGCCTTTGGGTGCGTCTTTCCTTCTGGATATCAGCAAAATCCCTCTGGGTGGAGTGATAACACAGCGGTAGGGCATTTGCATTGCACATGGCTGATCCAGGATGAACCACGGTTTGATCCGTGGCATCCCATATGATCCCCCAAGCGAGGAGTGATTTCTGAGTGCAGAGCCAAGAGTGTCACCAGGTGTGCCCCCCCCCAAATTAAAAAAATAAAAAAAAATCTCTCTGCCTTTGGCATCAACTGATGGATTGATCCACTCAGACCCCCCTCCCTCCCTCCGGAGCAAGGCCAGCAGCCTGGACCACCCAGATATGGGGTTCTTGGTGAGCAGAGCTGGGGAGAAGGAGAAGGCTGGACAACTGATTAATGGTTAATAGTAATTGTATTAGGGGCCTGGGTCTGTTTCTATCTGCATCTTATCAGGAAATCTTAGAGGAAGAAGATCATAAAAGAAGGGGAGAAAAGGGACTCCTGTAGAGCTGAGGGGATTTTAGACACTGGCAGGAGAGTCCTCCAAAACAAAAAGCACCTGTGGGGGCCGGAGTGATAGCACAATGGGGAGGGCCAACCTGAGCTCCATCTCCAGCATCCCATAGGATTGCCTGAGCCTGCCAGGATTGATTCCTGAGCACATAGCCAGGAGTAAGTCCTGACTGAGCATTGCGGCCCTCCCAAACAAGAAAACCTCTCCTTTCAGAAGACAGGACATGAGACAAGAGTTAGCACTCAGATCACACAGCTGGAATGAGATTCTACTATCAGAGATGGTGTTTTGAATATCTGCAACCTCCAAATGGATGTGATGTAGGGGTTCACATACCGAGATCCCCTGAAACCAAGGGTAAAATAACTCCCCATGTGAAATCACTCTGCTTGCCTATCTCCATCCCCAGGTGAATGAGTCTGATGAGGCAGGGTAGTGGCAAAGAATTAATAAACCAAGTTAGTCAGGAGAAAGTCATAGAGTCAGTCTTTGTCTCATGGTTTCTTTGTGCTCCAAGCCAGACTCTCTTTGAAGCTCAGAAATTGCTTCTGGCTCAGGGGACCCTACGGGATGCTGGGGACCGAACCCAGATCTGTCCTGGGTCAGCCGCGTGCAAGGCAAACACCCTACTACTGTGCTATGGCTCTGGCCCCAGATTTTATTAAACCAAAACTCATTCACCAGGAGGAGAAAGGTGGAGTGATCCAGGTGGGCTTTTACATATCAAAGGGAGAAGTTTATAGGAAAGAAGACGGTGGTGGGGGACACACACACCTTTGTTTTTGGTTAGCAGCTGGATGTCATCTTACACCAAGACCTCAGGATCAAGAGATATTGACTTTAGGGCATCTTTAACTTCATATTTCTAGGAAGTGCTTTACTCTCCTTCCTGTACATTTTTTTTGTTTTCGTTTATTTTGATTTTTGGGCCACACCCGGCGGCACTCAGGGGTTACTCCTGGCTATCTGCTCAGAAATAGCTCCTGGCAGGCACAGGGGACCATATGGGACGCCAGGATTCGAACCAACCACCGTAGGTCCTGGATCGGTTGCTTACAAGGCAAATACCGCTGTGCTATTTCTCCGGCCCCTGTACCTTGTTTTTAATCCATAGGGGATTACAAACCCATATGCTTTCACTATTGCATTTTTTTTTTTATTATTATTATTTAGCAGGGGCACACCCAATGGTGCTGAGGGCTTACTTCTGACTCTGCACTCAGGGCTCAGTCCTGGAAGTGCTCAAGGGACCATAAGGTGTGGCAAGATTGAAACCAGGATGGCTGTGTGCAAGGAAAACACCCTACCAATTGGGCTATTCTTCTGGCCCCTGAAGACCTTTTTGTTTATTTGTTGTTGTTTGTTTGTTTTTGGGCTACACTGGGCAATCCTCAGGGATTACTACTCCTTTTTTTTTTGTTTTTTTTGTTTTTTGTTTTTTTTTGTTTTGGGGCCGCACCTGGCGATGCTCAGGGGTTACTCCTGGCTGTGTGCTCAGAAATAGCTCCTGGCAGGCACAGGGGACCATATGGGACACTGGGATTCGAACCAACCACCTTTGGTCCTGGATCGGCTGCTTGCAAGGCAAACGCCGCCGTGCTATCTCTCCGGGCCCAGGGATTACTCCTAGCTCTGCACTAAAGAAGCACTCCTGGTTGCTGGAGGGATAGCATAGCAGTAGGGCATTTGCCTTGCATACGCTGACCCAGGACAGACCGAGGTTCGATCCCCTTGGCATCTCATATGGTCCCCCAAGCCAGGAGCGATTTCTGAGCGCCTAGCTAGGAGTAATCCTTAAGCATCACTGGGTGTGGCCCAAAAACAAAAACAAAAAGAATCACTCCTGGTAGGCTTGAGTAACCACATGGAATACCTCCTGTCAAACCTGGGTCAGCCACATGCAAGGAGAGCACCCTACCCACTGTGCTATCTCTCTGGCCCCTCAAGACTTTTCTTTTTCTTTTCTTTTCTTTTCTTTTCTTTTCTTTTCTTTTCTTTTCTTTTTTTTTTTTTTTTTTTTTTTGGTTTTTGGGCCACACCCAGCGGTGCTCAGGGGTTACTCCTGGCTGTCTTCTCAGATATAGCTCCTGGCAGGCATGGGGGACCATATGGGACACCGGGATTCGAACCAACCACCTTTGGTCCTGGATTGGCTGCTTGCAAGGCAAACGCCTCCGCTGTGCTATCTCTCCGGGCCCCAAGACTTTTCAATATTGAAATGCAGAATCACCTGGGTGAGAAGCATTGCCATTTCTTATTCTCCAACAGGGAAATAAAACACAGCCTTGGGCCCACCTCTGCCAGAGGGTCAGAAGGCAGATATGGGGTGTGTATGACATGTCACAGTCAGCCCCTCTCCCCTGAATTGAGCACCTCTCCCAGGCACTGCAGAGACCCACGAGCCTGTTGATTTCTCCTCAAGCTCTGTCAACCCTTCTCCAGCCCGGGCACAGTCCCAAGAACTGAGGAGTCAGTAAGTGGCAGAACAGATGGTTAGATTTTCAAAGCCATGCTCTTTCTACAGTAGCTGATTTCAAGAGAAATCCAAACCTTTCCGGGCCTCTGAGAGGCTTCCTTAACGTGTGTGTGTGTGTGTGTGTGTGTGTGTGTGTGTGTGTGTGTGTGAGAAATCGTCAAGAAAGCTGGAGTCTGGGAATCCAGCATTATTGTCAGGAAAAAAATGCAGCCTCTGTCGCCTCGGGCCGTTCTGAGCCCTTTTTACAAAAGGGCATTTTCATTCCATCAATCAAAGACAGACATTTTCAGTCCCCCTTCCCACCCACCCACAACTCAAGTCTTCGCAAACACAAGGGAGAAAACACACAGAAATTCCACTGGCCTTGCTGGCTAGCTACTTTGCAGCTTGCTAGAAAAGCGAGTGAAAAACAATCTTAGAACCTGACCACCCAAACTTCCACTTTTATTGGGGACACGGCGTCATGGCAAAAATTTGGGGTTCCTTTTTTTTTTTTTAATTTAAGCACCAGGCAGTTTTGAATAACAGCCTAGTTTTCCTTTTTTGACAATAAACCCAAAGAAAAATCTTACACTGAGCTCGCCTTGAAAATGGCTAAAACTTAGCAAACAGTCTAATTATTCCACGGCCTCTGGCTTTAACCTGGGCTGACATATTTAGTTCATGTTTATACCGTTTGGACACCCATCAGAGAGATGTTTGTCTGTTGTTGGCCTGTGCAGAGTTGCGCTACAATGGGGAAAAAAATAAACTGAACAATGCCAGCTCCCCTTGGGAGCTTATCAGGAAAAAGGAGAATTCAGCCTTAAAAAAAAAAAAAAAAGAAAAAAACAATCCTTCCTGGGTAAACAAGACAGAGAAATTGCACCTTTAGCTTTATTCCAGATCTATCTTGCGCAGAGAGAACACTTGGCATGCTGGCACTAATGTAGTTTTGAGTTTAATATCACTCTCTTGGTGATTTGTATAACACACATGGTATGGTTATAAACCCTTTCTGACCCTGCTGCCCATGCCAGGAGGTGTTTAAAAAAAAAAAAAAACTTGTACTGAACTAAAACTGCACTTTAAAATTCAAACACAAAGAATCCTACAGGGTCCAAGATGATTGCAAAAATCTAGTCTTATTTTGATCTTAGCGCATGGTATATATTCTCCATACCCATCCTCAGATTTCTAATATTCTCCTACACCCCCTACTCCCCTACTCCATCCTCTGGAGACAGAAATGTGAGCAGATGGGAGAACGGTGGCTTTATGAGGGCTTTTTACCCCTAAAGACTTTGTCCTCGTGCATGAAAAACAAGGAACCACAAAATAGCTTCACGATACACAGGCTGACCCCTCCTCAGACCTACCTTGTTTGGAGAAAGCAATTCGATTTTCAGAAAAAATAAACGCTCCACCAGCCAGAAGGGGTGTCCTGGTCTCCTGCTTCAGAGTTTCTGTGCTTCAGAAATTGCATCTGAAGAAGTGTCCAAAGGAAAAGTCTGGAACAGACCCCAGCACCTTGCAAGAGAAGTTGAACCAAACATTCCATCAACCTCTCAGCACTTTGCAGAGTGGCCCCCCCCCCCCTCTCTCTCTCTCTCTCTCTCTCTCTCTCTCTCTCTCTCTCTCTCTCTCTCTCTCTCACTAGCCTAACCCCCCCCCCTTTTTTTTAGGAACAGGACTTTTACATCTCCCTTCTTTGCTCTCAGCACCCGTTTTCAATCAGCACAGCCTACAATCAGACACTGGAAACTGTGCCAGGAAAACACCTCGCTGCTGCAGCCACTGAAAAAGATCCTGGAAAAGTCAAATGCCACTCTTGGTGGCACTGGGTGGGGTGGTGGGGTGGGAGCTGGAAGGAGGCCAGCGGCCGTGCCACTCACTTTTGGAAAGACTTTCTTTTTCCGACACGCTGATGCGATTTGATTTCTTTTTCTGGTTTGTTCCTCCGGCCCTCTGGGGGTTCTGCCCAGCTGAGCGGGGTGCCTGCTGCTCTGAGCTTCTGGGAACCACCTAATAACAGTGCAGGGCAAGCCAGCACCCAGAGTGAGGGAGAGTGAGGGGAGGAAGGTCGAGCTGAGCAAACAGTGATTTACATCTCAGTGTCACCCAGCTAAGGGACAGACCCACAGTCATTTGCAGAGCTGCGTTTTCCAGGCTTTTCCTCCTTGATATTCAAATGAGCGTCCCTTTGAGAGCCTGGTCTGCTGACAGGAGTTTTTCATGCCTCCTCTTGGGAGCCAGGGGAAGGGGGGCAAGCGGGGTCCCCAGGGACTGGAGGGACTGGAAGGGGTCACCTCCCAGGAGAAACCTCCACCCAGCAGCCCCCACATCCATGTCTACTGGTCCTGAAATTGGTCTTGGTTTGAAGATTAGAGTTCGGGGGCTGGAGGGAGCACAGTGTGGAGGGCATTTGTCTTGCATGTGGCTGACCCAGGTTCGATCCCTGGCATCCCAGATGGTTCCATCACTACTCACCCCCCCTGTCTGCCAAGAATGATCTCTGATATTGGTGTGGTCCCAAAACAAACCGAGAGAGAGAGAGAGAGAGAGAGAGAGAGAGAGAGAGAGAGAGAGAGAGAGAGAGAGAGAGAGAGAGAGAGAGAGAGAGAGAGAGAGGGAGGGAGGAGAGGCCAGAGAGATAGCACGGAGGTAAGGTGTTTGCCTTTTTTTTTAGTTTTTGGGCCACACCCAGCGGTGCTCAGGGATTACTCCTGGCTGTCTGTTCAGAAATAGCTCCTGGCAGGCACAGGGGACCCTATGGGACACTGGGATTCGAACCAACCACCTTTGGTCCTGGATTGGCTGCTTGCAAGGCAACACCACTGTGCTATCTCTCCAGGCCCCAGGTGTTTGCCTCTTATGCTGAAAGACAGTGGTTCGAATCCCGGCATCCCATATGGTCCCCTGAGCCTGCCAGGAGTGATTTCTGAGCGTAGAGCCAGGAGTAACCCCTGGGCGCTGCCGGGTGTGATCTTCCACCCCCCCCCCCAAAAAAAAGAGAGAGAGAAAAGGTTTAGAGTTCAGAAATTATTTAGCCTTGGACCAGAAAAAGAGAAAGAAACAGAGATAGAGACAGAGACAGAAAGACAGAGAGATAGAGAAACAGAGGAAGAGGAAGAGAGAGAAGGGGGAAGAGAGGAAAAGAGAGAAGAGAGGAAGAGAGGAAAAGAGAGAAGAGAGGAGAAGAGAGGAAGGGAAAGAGGAAGAGAGAAAAGAGAGAAGAGAGGAAAAGAGAAGAGAGTAAGAGAAAAGAAAGAGAGGAAAAGAGAAAGAGAGAAGAGAGAGGAAAAGAGGAAAGAGGGAGAAGAGGAAGAGAAGAAAAGAGAGAAGAGGAAGAGAGGAAAGGGAGAGAGGAAAAGAGAGGAAGAGAAAGAGGAAGAAAGAGGAGAGGAAAGAGGAAGAAAGAAAGAAAAAGAAGAGAGGAAAAGAGAAAGAGAAGAGAGGAAAGAGGAAAAGAGAAAAGAGGGAGAAGAGAGGAAGAGAGGAAAAGTAAGAGATAGGAAGGGAGGAGAGGTAGAGAGAGGAAAAGAGAGGAAGAAAAAAAGAAGAGAGAGGAAGAGAGTGAAGAAAAGAGTAAGAGAGAGGAAAAGAGAGGGAGAGAGAAGAAGAGAGAGGAAGAGAGAAGAGAGGGAGAGGAAAAGAGAGAGGGTGCAGGGGAACTAAAGCACTAACTAAGGTGTCCTGCAGGCAGCCAGCCCAGGATTGGCACCATTAGGGTTTGCTGAGCACTGCCAGGGATGGTCCCCAAACCCAACCCAAATGGAAATGATTAAGCCTCGAGGTGGCTAGAACCATAGTACAACGGGGAGGGCATTTACCTCTTATGTGGGCTGTCAGGGTTCAAGCCCCGGGTTCCCATATGGTCCCGGTGCTCAGCCAGGAATCATTCCTGAGTGCAGAGCTAGGAGTCACTCCTGAGCATCAGCGGGTGTAGCCCCAAAACAAAACAAAAAAAGATAAAGGGCAGCCCTTGGCCAGATCTTGAAACCAGAGGCTGTTGTGTAGACTGAGTCAGGAGGCAGAAGATGGGACCCTCTGGGAGACCCCAAGACTCAATGCTAACCCTGGGAGAGGCTCTTGAGGAAGAGGAGGGGCCAGGAGGAAGGCATTGGGGGTCTCTCTGATGTCGGAAAACTAGTGACAATTGTAGATAGACGTGTGATTCATCTTGGCTCACATCTTGTGAGCCAAAAAGCAATGAAGGAGAAGATTAGAAACTGGAAAATTGGGGGCCAGAGTGACAGTGCAGCAGTAGGGAATTTGCTTTATATGCTGCCGACCCAGGACAGACCCAGGTTCAATCCCCTGCATCCCATATGTTCCCCTGAGCCTGCCAGGAGTCATTTCTGAGCGCAGAGCCAGGAGTAACCCCTGAGCACAGCACTTTAAAGGATGGTGATTCAGAGTCCCAGCCCGTCAACTGCTCGACACATCATGGTGTTCCTTCAGCCACACTCATGTGTGAGCCACTGGTGGTACATGCTGTCCTTAATGTGCTAAAGACAGACCGTGAAGATGAAAGTTCTCTGCTGCACTGAACTTAGAAATGGAGGCATCTTGGCTTGATTGGGAAGTGAAGATGGAAGACACATCCTTTAACAGGGTTTGAGTGGGCAGGAAGATTCAGGGAAGAAGGAATGGTTTGGGGAAGCTGTATCCTCTCTTTTCCCAGGACCAGCTGGCAGGCAGTAAGGCAGAGAGAACTATTTCATGCCTGAGCTTCCAGTGTTTGTGACCCACTTCCCACTCTTGGATGGAAGAAGCTTTGTTAAAAGAGATTCGTCAAAGCTAGAAAAAAAAGATTGTTTTAGGGCCTGGGCAATGGCATAGTGGTAGGGCATTTGCCTTGCACGCGGCTCACCCGGAACCAGCCTGGGGTTCGATCCCGGGCATCCCATATATTTCCTCTGAGCCTGCCAGAAGTAACCCTTGAACACTACTAGGTGTGGCCCCAAACAAACAAACATCCAACAAAAAAAAAAGATTGTTTTGATTTCACTTGTGTTGGGAAGTAGTGATGTCTAAAAGACCATTAGGGGGCTGGAGAAATAGCACAGCGGGAGGACATTTGCCTTGCACGCAGTCAATACAGGACGGACAGTGGTTTCAATCCCGGCATCCCATATGGTCCCCTGAGCCTGCTAGGACCGATTTCTGCGCGCAGAGCCAGGAGGAACCCCTGAGGGCTGCCAGGTGTGACCCAAAAACCAAACCAAACAAACAAAAAGACCATTAGCAAAAAATATAACAACAAAATATTAGAAATGGATGCAGCTAATTCTGCAGAAAGTGAAATGGGACTGGAAGCCTAAAGGCTACACCATGTGGCCTGGATGCAGGCAGGTGGGCACAAGTGAACCAACCCCATGGTGGCACAAACCAGCATCAAGAGCCCAGGTTTAGCCTAAGGGGAAGGCAGTTTTGGGGGTCCAGGCTGGAGAGCGTGACCCCACATTCCTGGTGAGCAGCAGCATCACTAACCCACACGTGTCTGGACTTCGGAGGAGGCTGAACTCAGTGGGGCTGAGGGCTTAGCTTCCTTCTCCACGGCTTGTCTGGACACTGAACTTAGACTCCCTGTGCAGTGCTCTGCCCTGCACTCACTCCGGAGGAATCAGGGCACAGAAATCTCACCCACAGCCCCTCACTCCTTCCTTCCAGGAGCTGGTCCAGACTCCTGGAGGACATCCGCAACCCTCCTGGCCTCCCCCTGTGCAGGGAAACTATCTCTCTCCACAGTCTCTATCCCTCTCCCTCATTGCTCTTCCTTTCCCCTTTCCCACTCCAATCTCCAATTTCCATGGGAACCCCCCATCAAAGCAACACCTTCAGATGGCAGGCGGTCACTATCTCTAGTTATCCGTGAAGGGCCCGGAGTACAAACTATGAAGGCAGGTGGCCCAGGTTCAATCCCTGATATCAAAAGTCACCTGACCACTGAACTAGGAGTAGCTCATATAAAATCACCTAGATTCCGGAGCTCCTGGAATCCAGGAGATCATTTCTGTTTCTCTCTCTCTCCCTCTCTCTCTCCCCTTCTTCCTCTCTTTCCCCCTCTCTCTTCCTCCCTCTTCTCTCTATCTCCCTCCCTCTCGCTCTTTTCTCCTCCCTCCTTCCGTCCCTTTCCCCCTCTCCTTTCCTTCACCTCCTTTTCTCCCTCCCTCCCTATCCCCCTCTTTCTTCCTTCATCTCTCTCTACATCCCTCCGCTTGATCTTCTTTCCTTCCCTCCCTTTCTCCCTTTTTCTTCCTCTCTTCATCTCTTTCTCTTTCCATCTCTTTTTCTTTCTTCCTTTTTTTTGGTTTTTGGGTCACACCCGGCAGTGCTCAGGGATTACTCCTGGCTCTACGCTCAGAAATTACCCCTGGCAGGCTTGGGGGACCATATGGGATGCCAGGATTTGAACCACCGTCCTTCTGCATGCAAGGCAAATGCACTACCGCTGTGCTATCTCTCCAGCCCCTTTCTTCCTCCCTTTATCTCTCTCTTCCTTCCTCCATCAATCTCTCGTCCTTTCCCCCTCTCCCACTCTCTTCCTACCTCCATCTCTTTCTGTCTCTACCTCCTCTCCCTCTCCCTCCCTCCCTCTCTCTCTCTCTCTCCCTCCCTCTCTCTCTCTCTCCTACTCTCTTCCTCCATCTCTCTCTCTCCACCCCCTACTCTGCCCAGATTCCTACTTACTACCCAGGAGTTTCCTGCCCACCCGCAGAAAGTACAGCCCTCAAACAGCGTAATTACGGAGCTAGACAGTCACCCAAATCCGGTCTCCTTCATGTCTCCGTGGAGGCCGGGGGTGGTGTGTTCCTGTGAGGTAGAGGTGTCCCCCATGCTCCCACCATCTCCATGAGGGACAGGGTATTTCCTGCTGGTTTCCCAGTACCCCTCCAGCTCTGTGCTTCAGGTATCTCAGAGTGCCATCTCCTTTGAGTGAAGACGGAGGTCCTGGAGGATGTTGCGAGACCCTGACCTCCTCTAGGGCTTTGCCAAGAGGCCCGTGGTGGTGGCACAGAGCAGGGGCACTGTGGTGTGGGACACGGGGTGGGGACAGAGCAGCATGGCCACCCTCCTTTCCAACCCTCATCCCCTCCATTCCTCCCCCCTGCCCTCTTCTCTCCCTTCACCTCCTCTCAATTCATCTCCATCTCTCCCTTCCTTTCCCCTCCTCTGCTTTCCATCTCCTCTTCTCTCAGTTCCCCTTTGCACTTGTCCTTCCCATCCCTCTCCTCCCCATTTCTCCTCTTATTCCTTTTGTTTTGTTTTGTTTTGTTTTCGGGTCACACCCAAGGCACTCACGGGCTCAGAAGTTGCTCCTGGCAGGCTCGGGGGACCATATGGAATGCTGGGAATTGAACCACCCTCAGTCCTAAATCTGCTGAGTGCAAGGCAAATGCCCTACCGCTGTGCTCTCTCTCTCTGGCCCACTCCTCTTATTCTTTCCTGTTTTGGGGACCACCCTAACTTTTCTCAGGAGTCACCCCTTGCAGAGCTTGCTAGTGCAGGGATGGAACCCAGGGGTCCCCACACACACCTGTACCAGCCTTTGAGCCACCTCCCGCCCCCGGCATTGCGCCTCTGATGAGCGGAACCCCAGACCCCATCTCTGCCTGAATGCCCCCCCATCAATCCCCAAATCCCAGACAAAGTCCAGCACTTGAGCTCTGGACTAGGCCCCAAACAGCCCCACCCTGGAGGGGGACTGATTCCTGGGTGCTGCCAGATCTGAGGGGGTGCCCTAAACACCTCCCAAAATAGGTCTCTCAGTGGTTACTTAACCGGGAGCAGTTAAACCCAAACAACCATATCCCATGGTGGCCTCACTGAAGCAGCGTTGGGGGACAGGGACAGAAGAAGGGTTGGCTGGGGTGCTGGTGGAGAGAGGGGGATACAGCTCTGGAGTTTGAACCCTGTTGTCTCTGCAGCTCAGAAAGCAGCACAGCTCCTGTGACACCTTTTTGCGTCTACTACTCACCCACCATCCAAGCAGCCAAGGGACTTGGGGGGGTGCTCGCTGGATCCTTCCTGCCGCCAGGGGGAGCGCATGCCCCAGCCAAAAGCCCAGGAGGCCCACCAGGCTGCAAGTAGCAAACCTGGGAGGAGAAACAGGGTCCAGAGTGGGGAGTCCCAGAGCTCAGCATCCTCCAAAACAAAAACAAACAAACAAACAAACAAACAAAAAACTTGGGGTGAGAGAACCTGAGTCCGAGTGTCCCCGAGGAGCAAGCTGGGAGGGTGCAGAGCCTGGCAGGGTGGAGAAACAGTCACTGCCAGGAAAATAAATTTTAGAGCATGAGTTGGGGAGGATCTTTGGAGCACTGGAAGGTTTCATTCTCAGGAGTGTTTATTTGTAATTGGAGGCACACCCTGAGCTCATGGGGAAAATGGAGTGAGGATGAGGACTTGGTGGGACACCTGCTGGCCAATGATAGCTTGAGTAGCTTGGAGGCTGGAACAAGAAGAGGAATTTATTTTTCTGTGCTCAGTGCGCAGGAGGTAAGGGCTTCCTTAAGGTACAGATGGTTTTTTCTTTTTCTTTCTTTTTATTTTTTTATGTGGGATTAAAAACCTTAAAATTGGGGCTGGAGCAATAGCACAGCAGGGAGGGCGTTTGTTTGCCTTGCACACTGCTGACCCGGGTTTGATCCCCGGCATCTCATAGAGTCCCAAGAGTACTGCCAGGAGTGATTCCTAAGTGCAGAGCCAGGAGGAACCCCAGAGTGCTGCCAGGTATGGTCCAGAAACCAATAAATAAGTAATTAATTAAAAAATAAAAACCCAGGGGCTGGAGCAATAGCATAGTGCTCGGGCTTTTGCTTTGCATGTAGTTGACCCAGGACAGACCTGGGTTCAATCCCTGGCATCCCATATGGTCCCCTGAGCCTGTCAGGAGTGATTTCTGAGTGCAGAGCCAGGAGTAACTCCTGAGCACTGCCAGATGTGGCTCCAAAACAAACAAACAAGCAAACAAAAACAAACAAATAACCACCCAGAACTGCTGCTGCTGCTGGCCTTGCTATGGACACTTTGGGCTCACTGAGCTCAAACTCCTTCGACGGCTTCTGGCCAAACCTAGATAATTCCTCAGAAGGTTCTGGCAACCTACTGGGATGACCACACAGGGTAGTTTGTCCTGGAACACAGGAGAGGTGGGTAAAAGCACTGTTTGGCTTTGTGCACTGCAGTCAGAGCATGCTTCATCCTAGGGGAGAATGCCCTGAGCGTTTTTTGTGCACAGACACTGTTGAGCGAAGGAATGAGCACCGGCCCGGAGAGCACCCTAGCCTGAGTCCACTCCATGCAGTCCACAAAATGACACTCTCTCTGGGACGATTCCATGGAAGGTGGAGGGTGGAAGGTTTTCCTTTTCCTGAGAGACTTTTGCTCTCAGCTCTGCAGACTTTCAGCTTGGGGGCGCTGTTCTCCAGACCAAGCTGGCACAGAGAAAGTTGCTGGCTTGGGGCTGTTGGTTGCTGTTTGTTCTTCTCTTCAAGTTCACCTCCAAGGCCTGGTGGGATTTTTTTTTTTTTCCTTGTTCCACGTTCTTCAAAGTTATTTACCACTTGGCTTTTGAGTTCGAGTTTCTGGGGAAAGGGAGGAAAAACCCTCATAAAACAAAAGAGGGGCCAGAGAAATAGCACAGTGGGTAGAGAGCATTTGCCTTGCACACAGTAAGCCTGGGTTTGATCCCGAGTTTGAGCCTCAGCATCTCATGGGGTCCAACCCCTGAGCCTGCCAGCAGTGATTTCTGAGCACAGAGTTAGGAGTAAGTAAGTCCCAAGAGTTGCATATAAGTACTCTGCTCAGGCCCTCTATAATCAATGTTGTATTTGATAATGCAAATGTTCTCCTTTTGGTTTGGTTTTTGACCCATACTCTGTGCTACTCTGGGCTTTCTCTTGATTCTCTGCTCAGGTATTGTTCCTGGTGGCAGCTCAGGTGTTGCTGGAGATTGAACCCAGGTCAGCTTCATGCAAGGCAAGTAAGTGCCTCCCTCACTGTGGTATAACCCCCACCCTGGCCCCTAAATTTCAATTTCTGAGCACAGAGTTAGGGGGTAACACCACTGGGTGTGACCCAAAACACATAAGCTTCAATTTTTCTTTCTCCCTCTTTCTAATTAGTAACTGCCTATCACTTGCTGCTCTTTATTTCTATTTATTTTATTACAAGTTTACTCTATCTAGAAACATCTTTAAACAACATACCCAAGGTGTCGGAGTGATAGCACAGTGGTAGGGCATTTGCCTTGCATGCGACTGACCCAGGACTAACCAGGGTTTGATCCCTGGCATTCCATATGGTCCTCCTAGCCTGTCAGGAGCAATTTCTGAATGCAGAGCCAGGAGGAAGCCCTGAGTGCCACTGGGTGTGACCCCAAAGCAAAATTAAGAAACAAAATCCTACTCTTTCCATTTCTGGTAGGAAATGTTCTAGGAAAAGCTGCCCAAAAACTGAAAGGAGAAAAAGACAAAAGCAAAGGTGCCCTTTTTGGAGGTGAATGTCTGTCATCTTTCAGGTTATGAATAGGAAGGTCATGGTACAGGTTTAAATACCCTGCACTATCTCTCCAGCCCCTCTCAGTGGGTTTGGAGTTTCTAGGCTGCAAGATAAAGGTATAAAGGGGGTTTGCACACAGCAGGGTAATGCCAGGGCTAAGCCATGTGTTAAAAATGGTTTCAAAAAAAGACATGCTGGGGCTGGAGTGGTGGCTCAAATGGTAGGGCATCTGGCTTGCATGCACTAACCTAGGACGAACCGCGGTTTGATCCCCCGGCATTCCGTATGGTTCCCCAAGCCAGGAGCGATGTCCGAGCTCAGAGCCAGGAGTAACCCCTGAGCATCGCCAGGTGTGGCCCCCAAACCAAAAAAAAAAAAGACATGCTATTTTTTGCTTGTTTTGGGGTCACACTGTGTGTTATCTCAGGACTTACTCCTGGCTCTGTGCTCAGGGATTCCTCCCAAGGGCTCAGGGGACCATGTGAGGTGAAGGGGCTGGAACCCAGGCCAGCAGCACCTGATATGCTGTACTAGTATCTCTCTGGCCTATCTAGATACTATTTTTTTAGATAGTGGTTGTTCATAATACAGTTGTTTACTTCTCCCACAATTACAAAGTTGTTCATGGTTGAGTTTCAGTCACAGAGTATTCAAAACCCTTGGCCAGGTCACATTTCCCACCACCAATGTCCCCAGTTTCCCTCCTGCCTTCCCCTTGCCTGTCTCTGGGATATTTTTCTTCTCTCTCTCCCTCTCTCTCTGTCTCTCTCTCCCTCTCTCTCCCTCTCTCCCTGTCTCTCTCTCTCCCTCTCTCTCTGTCTCTTTGTCTCTCTGTCTCTCTCTCTGTCTCTTTGTCTCTCTGTCTCTCTCTCTCTCTCTGTCTCTCTCTCTCTCCCCGTTTTCTTTTAGACACAGTGGTTTGCAATATCTTGTCCCCTATATTTCCTGCCTCCTGAGCTTTTGAAGAACTGAACTGCCTCTGTTGTTTGGAGCGGGTTCCCCTGCCTCATACTGACTGGGGGTGTCACTGAGGGCAGAGCAGCAGGCCCTTGAAATGGAATCATATTATGAAAATCACTTAGGACGGGCAGTGAAGGGAGGGTGCTGGTGCCCAAAGTTCAGAGCATATGAGGGTGAACGAGAGAGAGAGAGAGAGAGAGAGAGAGAGAGACAGAGACAGAGACAGAGACAGAGACAGAGACAGAGAGACAGAGAGATTTTTCTCTAACTCTCTGCCGCAGTGAGTTGGTTTTGAACTGGGATATTGAAATGAAACCAAATGGAAATGTCAGAAGTTTCTCTTCTGTGCCCAGAGCACAGAGTCCTGGGGCCCAATCCAGGCTGTCAGTGGATAGGAGAGACAGAAAGACAGATATATATATATATTATATATATATATTATTATATATATATTATATATATATATATAAAGAGAGAGGCAGAGAGAGACAGAGATGGAGAGAGATAGAGAGACAGAGACAAAAAGAGAGAGGGAGGGAAAGGAAGAAAGAGGGAGAAGGAGGGAGGGAGGGACAGAGGGGGTGAGGGGAAGTGAGAGAGAAACAGAGAGACAGAGACAGAGAGAGGGAAGCACAGACAGACAGAATGACAAAGACACAGACAGAAACAGAGAGACAGAGAAAGATACAGAGACAAGCAGAGAGACAGAGAAAGACAGAGACAGAGAGACAGAGAAAGACATGGACAGACAGAATGACAGAGAAAGACAAGACAGAGACAGAGGAAGACATAGACAGAGACAGAAAGAAACAGAGACAGAGTGAGAGGGATGGAGGGATAGAGAGAGAAGAGACAGAGACAAAGACAGAGATAGGCAGAAAGAGAGAGAGAGGGAATGAGAGCAAGGGAGGGAGGGAAAGATGAAGGGAGAGAGAAAGAGCAAAAACTGTAACCATGGGGTGCCAAAGGTGTGCCCTGAAAACTGCTGTGCCCTCTGCCGGGACCCCCCTCCCTCACAGCCTAAGGGACCTAAATTCTGCTCAGCAGAACCTGTGCAAGTCTCGCCAGGGTCCTAGCCAAGAAGTCTTGGCCCTGGGTTGCCCCAGCTCAGCTTCCTGAGTTGATGAGAGTCTCCGCTTACCAGGGCAGAATCCGGGGGCAAGTCTGAGTCCGATTAGGCCCGAGGTCTTGGCCAGGTTGGCGGCATCTTTGACCTTGGGCACAGGCTCAGGCCCCGGCCTGGCCTTGACTCCTGGTTCTCGCTCCAGAGCCCAGAGCAGACTCCTGGTCCCTGGTCTTCCTTCTGTGGGGTCCCACCTGAGGCTGGCCCAGCTCACCTCGGACCACACACACAGACACACACACACACACACACACACACACACACACACACACACACACACACACATATACAAATGTATATATGGGTTTGGGGGCCACACTCAGCAGTGCTCAGGGGTTAATCCTGACTCTGTGCTCAGAAATGACTCTTGGCAGGCTCAGGGCACCCTATGGGATGCTGAGGATCGAACCTCATTGATCACATGCAAGGCAAATGACCTCCCAGCTTGTGTTCAGGCCCCTTTCTTCTCTTTTTAGTTCTACTAGAGCCCTTTTGTAATTAGGGGTCTCAGGTCTGCACTGTGGGGAACTTTCGCCACTGAACACACCTGTTTCTTCTCTCTCTTTTTGAGGGTGTGGGAGCTCACACCTGGCAGTGAGCAGAAATTTCTCCTGGCTCTGCACTCAGAAATCTCTCCAGGCAGGCTCAGGGACCATATGGGATGCGGGGAATTGAACCGGGGTCTGTCCTAGGTTGGCTATGTGCAAGGCAAATGCACTACTGCTGTGTTATCGCTTTGGGCCCCTGTTTCTTCATCATCCAATGACAACAGAGGGTCTCTTGGAGCTGCTCTAAGGGTAAACATGAAGTGTTGTCTGTGGTGAGAAATGAGTAGACTATTATTATTCACATTGTGGAACCAGGGAGCATGAAAAAGAGAGAAAGAAAGAGGAGGGAGGAAGGAAGAATGTCAGGATGGCAGGAAGGAAGCAAGGATGAAAGGAAGGGAGGGAAGGAGGAAAGAAGGAAGAAAGGGAGGGAGGAAGGAAGAAAGGAAGGAGGAAAGGAATGAAGGAATGAAGGAGGAATGAAGGAAGAATTGGTCTAGGCAGCCCTCTTTGCCAATGAGCCGCCCAGGGGCTATGGGGAGAGGAGTAGCAACCTGCTCAAATCAAGAACCACCTCATGAAGCTTGTTGTGTGCCAGCAAGGAGCTGAGCTCAGGCCCAGCCCGATCATGGCTTCTCCGTGCATGGCCCTTGGCCGGGCCAGATGCTGAAGTTGGCAGCCTTTCTTCGACTCCCATCAGAGACCAAAAGGATGCCCTGATCCCACCCACTTACCCAGGGGCAGAAACTGGGGTCCTAGGCGAGGCCTTACTCCTTACCCTCGCTCACAGCAGTGATACACAGACGTTTCCCAGCAAGCACTGAGCACTGCAGCGGAAGACTGTCCAGGGAGCCTGAGAGCAGTTCTGGGAAGCACTTTGGAGCTCCCCCTGGCCCACGCGAAATCAGGGTACCAGATGGGCCCCCCTAACCCTGTGCTGCTGCTGGAAACAAGGTGCCCAGCAGGCTCTGACTGGTTGACTGGCTTCTTGGAGCCCCTTCCTGTGTGGTAAACACCCCAACGGTGCCCCTGCAAACAGGTGCTACCTGCCCCCCACTTGGGGCTGCTCCAGCCCATTTCTAGGGACTCCTTCATTGGGCTCTCATCTCCTCCCTTCCCAGTGCCAGACCCCCGAAAACTGCCTATTTTATTGTGTAGTTTTAGAATAGGTTGCTGGCCAGGTTTGCCCCCCCTATATTTCTGGAAGAAATGAACAAAACAATTGTGGGTCCCTCCCTCGGGTTGACTTGGGGGTCCCTGGGCCTGAGTTTGAGGAGCTGCCCTCTCTTGGCCAAGTCTGTGCTCTGGAAACTTGGGCAAAGGAGCCTGCTTTGAATTTAACAGCCCTACTTGTTGGGTGTTCATTGCTCTACTCCAGTCTGACAAGAAAGAAGGTCCTTCTGGAATCTTATGAAAGAGTAGAAGGCAAGGTATAGGACCTGGTCTCTGGATGCCTCTTTCTGAGCCAGAGAAATGGTTCTATTTTTTTTTTAAACTTTATTGATTGACTGATCAGTTGTTGGGCCACACCCAGCCGTGATCAGGGGTTACTCCTGGCTCTGCACTCAGAACTCACCCCTGGCAGGCTCAAGGACCATATGGGATGCCAGGAAAAGAACCGGGACCCTCCTGGGTTAGCTGCATACAAGGCAAACACCCTACCGCTATGCAATCTCTTTGGTCCCAGAAATAGTTCTTGAGGACTGAAGAATAGAAGCAAATGGCCCACGGACCAAGAGAATGATTCCAATGAGTCTTACTTCAAGGATGAGTTCACCCATCCTTGCTTGACTGGGGTCCTGATTTTTTGTGAGCTTCGAGGGAGCGACCCCCCCTGTTTTCTGGAAGCTTCCTCAGCAGGTCGGGCTGCTGGATCACGCTGTTCCTGAGTGCTAATCACTTGAAATAAAGCAGTCTCTGCCTCCAGCCGCTCCCTCAAGCTTCATGCCCGTTCCCGGACATGCTCCCTTGGGTTCTAGAGAATTCCCCTGTGTGACCACTGAACCTCACTTCCCACGTGCCCCTGGCCACACTTTGGAGATGCTCTACCAACCAGGTGGATGCTGAAGATGGTCCCCTGAGAGGAACCCACAGGTGAGGGTAACTCAGTACATGCTCGGAGTCAGTTTGACTGTCCCCACATCCCACCCTGGGGGCTGTTCTCAGCCCCTGCACCCCTAGAGGCTTTTTGGGACCCTCCTTGTGGCCATGTAGCAGATAGGGTAGGGGCCAGTGTTGCTTCTGGAGAGAGGGAGGGGACAACATTCCTGGATCTGGGGAAGGAGTGAGACCTCCAGGATGGGGACCTCCCTAGTGTGCCCCCAAGTCTCCTTGCCAGCTTTAACCTTGATGCTGGTGTGGGGCTTCCAAGGAAGTGGGAGGTGAGTGGGAAAGGTCTGAGAGAGCACTGTAAGGAGAGCTAAACCACACTTGTGACTCATATAAGCCAAGACTTGGTACTCTGGGGTCTGGGAGGATGAACTCTGAGTAGCCCACCTGCAGCCCTTCCCCCTTTCCTCACATTCGGGGTCCCAGCCTGAGAAAGAAAGATCTTGAGGTCGGGGTGTCACTCTAAGTCATGGTGCATTGTGGGAGGGCTGGGTTTGTTTGTTGTTTTCTTGGTGGGAGTCACAGTTCCACATGCTCAGGACTTACTACTGACTCTGCACTCAAGAATTACTCCTGCCAGTGCTCAGGGAGACCTATAAGATGCCAGGAGTTGAACCCGGGTTAACTGGGTGCAAGGCAAATAAATGCCTTCCTGCTGTGTTAATCGTTTCAGCCTGAAAGCTGGGTTTGATCCATGGGACTATAAAGCCCCCCCCCCATAAAAATTTCCAACCAGAAGCAAAGCACAGGGGCCCGAGAGATAGCACAACAGTAGAGTATTTGCCTTGTGTACAGCTGATACCGGAGGAATGGTGGTTCAAATCCAAGCAACCCATATGGTCCCCTGAGCCTGTAATGTCTCTGGGTGTGACCTAAATCAAAATCAAAACAAAACAAAACAGAAGCAAAGCACAGGCCTTCGCTTAGGAGCCCAACCACCCTGTACCCCCAGTCCCAGGGGCAGCAGGAATGGGCGTCCTCCACTCTGCATCTCTGTCCCCAAGGGTCATATTTACAAGGACTGGGGTGTCCCATATTTGCAGAGAAATCCGGAAGGGGGGCGCTTGTGTATCTTGGGCCCTTCTTTCTCATTTGCTCCCTCTCCCTGGCACCTTGCCCTCCACCCCTTGCCTCTGCCCTAGGGAAGGTCCCTGAGAGCCAGGGACAGTGTTGAGGGGTCAGCAGGATCGTCCCTTCTCCTGCCAAATATTTCGATTATTCTTGGGTCCCCCCTCGGGCCCTGGAGGCTCCACACAGGAAATCTCCCGAAATGTTTTGCAACTAGTTTATTATCAGAGGAAATGTCAGCTGACTCAGCTGCATTGTTTCACAGACGGACTGGGGGGGGGGGGTGTTGAGGCATTTAATTAGGGTGAATAGTTGAAGCAGGACAAAGATTGGTTTTTCCTCGGGGACCCATGGACTGAGATAAAAGGCCGAACTGAGATGCTTACGCAGTGACTTTCTTCCTAAAAAATTCAGAGCACTTCAAAAATTCCCATTCATTGTGTTCCCACCGCTGCTATGATGCTGGGTAAAAACAACTGGACATGTGACTTTAGGGCCTCGCCAGGAAACCCCTAACTTTCTCCTTCGAGTCCATAGAAGGACTTGCCGAAGACCATCAGCAGAACTTTCTTTTTTGTCCGTGTGCGTGTGCGTGTGTGTGTGTGTGTGTGTGTGTGTGTGTGTGTGTGTGTGCGCGCGCGTGTGGTTTTTGGGCCACACCCAGTGGCACTCAGGGGTTCCTCCTGGCTCAGTGCTCAGAAATCGCTCCTGGCAGTCTCTTGGGTAAGTCCAGGGTTGGCCACGTGTGCAAGACAAATGCCCTACCGCTGTGCTATCACTTCAGCTCCTGTTTTATTTTTTTGTCACACGAGGCCATGCTCTGGTTACTCTTGGCCTTTTGCGTGAAATTCAAGGGACCCTAGAGTGTCGGGGATCAAACTTGGGCCTCCAGCAGTCCATTGAGTCATCTCTCTGGTCCTGCTAGTTATTTCAACGGCCACACCCGGCAGTACTCAGGGCTTACTCCTGGCTCTGTGCTCAGAAACTAACTCTTGTCAGGCTCCAGGACCATATGGGATGCTGGGGATAAAATCCAGTTAGGCCATGTGCAAGACAAATGCCCTAACCACTGTGCTATTATTCTAGCCCCCGTTTTTATTTTTGACCTAGCAGAATTGCTCTGTTTTAGGAGGGTTTTGGGTGCTGAGCTGAGGGCTCAGAAATGCTACTTTTTGTCTTAAGTGATTAAGGCCATTTCTAGGTTTCTATCAACTTGCCCTCTATATTGGACCTTATTTATTTTTCTTTTCTTTTCTTTTTTTTTTTTTTTTCCTTTGGGTCACACCTAGCAGCGCTCAGGGGTTACTCTTAGCTTTATGCTCAGAAATCGCCCCTGGCAGGCACGGGGGACCATATGGGATGCCGGGATTTGAATCACCGTCCTTCTGCATAAAAGGCAAATGCCTTACCTCTATGCTATCTCCCCGGCCCATGGATCTTATTTCTTTAATATTTTATACCTCTCAGCTTATGACTGATCTCCACTCTCTAGTTCACACGTGCAGGTTTCATGCTTGAGCAACGTGAAATTACCCTGAAATCCTCTTTCTTCTCTCTTCTGCTTTTCAGCTTCAGACATGAGTTTTCTCTTTCTTGGGGCTGAGCTGTGTGACATGGGTGCCGACAGTTCAACTTGCTGGATTTTCAGTAGCCAGTGGCTCCCTCCTCAGTGGTCCACATGGTCCCTGTTTACTCTTTATTCCTATTTTTGGGAGGGGTGGTTGGGGCCACACCTAGTGACATTCAGGGGTTACTTCTGGCTATAAGCTCAGAAATTGCTCTTGGCTTGGGGGACCATATGGGAATACTGAAGACTGAACCCAGGTCTGTCCTGGGTCAGTCACGTGTAAGGCAAACGCCCTACAGCTTGCACCACTGCTCTGGCCCTTCTTTACTCCTATTTTTACAGTACTTTCCTATGACAATTTCCAAGCTGACAAGAAAGGAGGAAAGTTTTTTCCATCCTCTAATTGAAGCTGGTGAAATCAGATCCCAAGATGTAGAAGTCACTGATGAGGCCAGATCTTAAGCAAGTAGAGCACTCCCAAAGAAGCATCCATTACCAGCCACTTCAGGGAGAGTAACTCTATTTATTGTCAGTGGGAAATGGATATTTTTATTAGGGGAGAGTAGGGTGTGGCCTCTGTGTTAGCCAATTGGGTAGAATGTGAAAGGGGATTAAAACAGGGTGTGTGGGGCTAAAGAGATAGCACAGTGGTAGGGCGTTTGCCTTGCACATGGCCAGCCCAGTACGGATGCAGGTTCGATTCCCTGTATCCTATGTGAACCCCTGAGCCTGCTAGGAGCATTTCTGATCAAAGAGCCAGGACTAACAACCTGAGCACTGCTGGCTGTGGTCCAACCCTCCAAAATAGATAAACAAGCAAACAAACAAATAAATAAAACAGGATGTGTACTTCTATGTTTAGGGAAGATAGGTTGAAGGAATTAGGGAAAATAGGGTGTGAACTCTGAGTGTTAAAACAGGGTGTGTATGTGTGCTTCAGGTGATTAGCTATAGTCCACAATCTTCAGAAACTCCCAAATTTATTGAACTGACAACTCCACTGTTTAGAGACAAACTTATGATAACTGGAGAGATGAAACAATAGCTTAGGCCTTGCCTTGCCTGGTGCCAACCTGGTTTGACCCTGGGCACCACAGTTCTGTTAAATATCACTCCTGAATCTACAGTCAGGAATGGATAGCCTCTGAGAACCACGGATGTGGCCATGACTATCTCCCCCCAAAATTGAGAAACAGGGGCTGAAGCAATCAGTATCCCATAGGATTTCCTAAGCCTGCCAGGAGTGATCTCTGAGCCTAGAGCCAGGAGTAATCCCTGAGAAACTCTGGGTATGGTACCAAAACCAAACTAAACCAAACCAAACCAAAACAACAAAACAGAGAAACATTACTCAGCTTACCTAGAAATCTGCCTTTAGGAGCAAATAGAAAGTGGCTCCCTATTTGCTTCTGAGGTTACCATGGCCCCCCATGGTTCCAGGCCCCCCTGCCCCAAGGAATCACCCACTTACGAAAACTCTGCTCTAGATGCTAACATGGTCACGAGTCAGAGAGTGATGAAACGTCTGTCTACACAGGAGCGATCCAGAGAGAGGGTAATGAGCTGCCTACATAGGAACTATCCGATTTCATGCTGCAAGTTCTGGGCACAACATGGGCTTCAGAGTGCCAACCTTGTGCTAAAGGTCAGAGCCACAAGGCCAAGAGGGGTACCAGACACAAGCTTGGATGTCAGGATGGTCAGTGACTTCCAGAGGGCAGAAAACACTGAGTAGCCAGGACTCTTAGGGCCCCGACACGCTCGGGCCCAGGCCCTGTCCGCAGGCTCAGGCTCGCCAGTCCGATGGAGGAAGCTCCGGACCCAGGAGGCACAACTGCTGGAGACTTTGGGCTCCTCCAGGCCTCATGGTGGAAACCACTGGAAACTCTGGCTGGTTGGATCCGGCAGCAGCTGGTGGCACAGATACAGGGGGTGCTGAGAGACAAGCTTGCCGAACTGAGCACTGGCTAAAAGGTCCTGGCCCCTTTGAGTGTTAGGGTTCGAGTTGACACCCAAGTCGGTGCTGAGAATCAGAGACCACCTACAATAATGCAAGGTGCAAAAGGGAGTTTATTCGACTAGTGGAGGTCCAAGTCGCATCCAACCAGGGGAGTCTTGACAAGGACCCCGAGTTAAATCTTCAAGCACTTTATATAAAGTGCAACAACTCAAGCATTTCATTGGTTGATACAATGCAAGCATTTCAGCCACTTGAACAGAAATCATATCAGGAATCACATCATTCTTAGGGTTGATGTCCCAACTTATTGCTGACTCAACTTTGTGCCAGGGGGTCCTTGTCTGGTGGAACATTCAGACCCCCCTAGTTCCTCTATTTCAGCAGAACGGGGAGGGGTCTTGCTCTTTAGAGGGGTCACGTTGCAGTTTTATCTTTGGGCTAACACCCTCTGCCTATGGGGAAGTTATAGAGTGGAAAAATACTTTATAGTGGCTTTATTGGGGGCTTGGGACCACCTTGGTCCTAGGCCCAAGGGATGTTGGTTCTTACATAAGAATCTGCTTCTGGGGCTAGAGAAATGAAATATGGTTAAATATTTTTCTTCACTACTCTCTGGCAGCAATTTGGCACAAAACGGCACATCAGGGTCAGTCACAGAGAATGAGCTAAACAAACATAAGGACTGGCCAAGCTTTGGGGTCACCCTGGTGGGCCTGAGTGGGCCTTCAGGCTGGTCATAAATTCAATTAAATATTGCTCCCCCAACTGGGTCCCCATTAGGTTATACCTTATTTTAACTCAAACAAAGATCATCCCTGGTTTCTTTGTATATGTGTTTATAACTTGGATTTGCCCCAAAACAGAGATTGTCTTACTTGGAAACGTAGGTGGGACTGGCTCAGGATAGCCTGAGGTATCTACCCTTACTATGTCCTTACTGCCACACCCAGGGATGGTCTTGGCACTCAGTAAAAAACAACAGTTTTGGCAGGCAGCTGGCTTTCCATACAACTGCCAGACTACACATGTTTCACCCTTAGCCTGGTTTGGATTATTTTATGCATGACCCTGATTCAGACTCATTCACCTGGTGTTGGAGAGAGGGTGTGTGGGGTGATTTTACAGTCCCCAACATGGGAGTCCTTGTTGAAGCTGACAGAAATGTTGAAGACAGTCAAACCAAAATGCCCGAGTGAGAGCACAGTGGGGCTGGTGCTTGCTTGCCTGGCTTGAGGGTGACCCAGGTTCAAACCCCGGCATCCCCTGAGCACTGCCAGGACTGGTTCTGGAGCTCAGAGCTAGGAGTGAGTCTTGTGTGGTCCCCAAACAAAACAAAACCAGCTCAAAGAATTCAGTGGGTACAGGAAAAATGAGGCTTGGCTTGCATAGCTAAGCATCAGGCATTTTTCAAGGAGAATTAAACTGCTCACCCCAGTTTCCAGCACCTGCTCTGCAGAGGGTCCCCTAAACAGTATGGGGACCATTCCTGAATGTGCATAGAGATAGGAATAGGTCCAGAACACCCCAATACCCCTGAATAAAAGAGAAATGATAAATAAAACTTGTCTGCTATGCAGTCTGCTCTGAGGTGGGATGGGGTTGACAAATCCCCCTTCCTTCAGGACTGACCCAGCTGGTCTGCCCTTCTCTGCCTTTCGGATGGGGCGGGTCTTGCTCCTTGCTGTTCTAACTCGCCACCCTCAAAGTGCCAGGGCTTAAAATAGCAGGTTGGTTTGAGTTTGCCAGGGGCCCACAACAGCCAGGCTGGCCACACCTAACCCCGCGGGGTCATCCCAAGTATTTGTGGGGCTGGAGGCCAAAATAATTGGAGAGTCACACCCCCATGTTCCATGCATTCTGGAAGGTCACGGGTCCCACCTGACTTCTCGACCTCCACTCGCTGAAGTCTGGTTGGACTATCCTGTCCCACCACCATCAAGTCTGACGCTGGTGCAAATGTCCTCACTCTGATAGGTTCTCAGCTTTGCTGCACAATTATTTAAACATGATGTGTGTGTGTGTGTGTGTGTGTGTGTGTGTGTGCATGATTGTGTGTGTTGCTGGGATTTGAACCCAGGTCTCCTGCATACTAAGGCTGAGAAAAAGTTCAGCTTTTTCTTTTTTCTTTCTTTCTTTCTTTCTTTCTTTCTTTCTTTCTTTCTTTCTTTCTTTCTTTCTTTCTTTCTTTCTTTCTTTCTTTCTTTCTTTCTTTCTTTCTTTCTTTCTTTCCTCTCTCTTTTTTCTCTCTCTTTCTCTCTCTCTTTCTCTCTCTCTTTCTCTCTCTCTTTCTCTCTTTCTTTCTTTCTTTCTTTCTTTTCTTTCTTTCTTTCTTTCTTTCTTTCTTTCTTTTTCTTTCTTTTTCTTTCTTTCTTCTTTCTTTCTTTCTTTCTTTCTTTCTTTCTTTTCTTTCTTTTTTCTTTCTTTCTTTCTTTCTTTCTTTCTTTCTTTCTTCTTTCTTTCTTTCTTTCTTTCTTTCTTTCTTTCTTTCTTTCTTTCTCTTTCTCTCTCTCTCTTTTTCTCTTTCTCTCTCTCTCTTTCTTCTTTCTTTCTTTCTTTCTTTCTTTCTTTCTTTCTTTCTTTCTTTCTTTCTTTCTTTCTTTCTCTTTCTTTCTTTTTTCTTTCTTTCTTTCTATCTTTGTTTCTTCTCTTTCTTTCTCTTCTTTCTTTTTCTTTCTTTCTCTCTTTATTTTTCTTTCTTCCTTTCTTCTTCCTTTCTTCCTTCCTCCCTTCCTCCCTTCCTTCCTTTCTTCTTCTTTCTTTCTTCTTTCTTTCTTTCTTTCTTTCTTTCTTTCTTTCTTTCGTCTTTCTTTCTTTCTTTCCTCTTTCTTTCTTTCTTTCTTTCTTTCTTTCTTTCTTCTTCTTTCTTTCTTCTTTCTTCTTTCTTTCCTTCTTTCCTTTCTTCCTTCCTTCTTTTTCTTTCTTTCTTTCTTTCTTTCTTTTTTCTTCTTTCTTTCTTTCTTTCTTTTATTCTTTCTTTCTTTCTTTCTTTCTTTCTCTCTCTCTCTTTCTTTCTTTCTTTCTTTCTTTCTTTCTTTCTTTCTTTCTTTCTTTCTTTCTTTCTTTCTTTCTTTCCTCTTCTTTTTTCTCTTCTTTCTCTCTCTCTTTCTCTCTCTCTTTCTCTCTCTCTTTCTCTCTTTCTATCTTTCTTCTTTCTTTCTTCTTTCTTTCTTTCTTTCTTTCCTTTCTTTCTATCTTTCTTTCTTTCTTTTCTTTCTTTCTTTCTTTCTTTCTTTCTTTCTTCTTTCTTTCTTCTTCTTTCTTCTTTCTTTCTTTCTTTCTTTCTTTCTTTCTTTTCTTTCTTCTTTTCTTCTTCTTTCTTTCTTTCTTTCTCTTCCTCTCTCTCTCTTTTTCCTTTCTCTCTCCTTTCTTTCTTTCTTTCTTTCTTTCTTTCTTTCCTTTCTTCTTTCTTTCTTCTTTCTTCTCTTTCCTTCTTCTTCTTTCCTTCTTTCTATCTTTCTTCTTTCTTTCTTTCTTTCTTTCTTTCTTTCTTTCTTTCTTTCTTTCTTTCTTTCTTTCCTTTCCTTTCTTTCTTTCCTTTCTTTCTTTTCTTTCTTTTCTTTTCTTCCTTCCTTCCTTCCTTCCTTCCTTCTTTCCTTCTTCCTTCCTTCTTCTTTCCTTTCTTTCTTTCTTTCTTTCTTTCTTTCTTTCTTTCTTTCTTTCTTTCTTTCTTTCTTTCCTTCTTTCTTTCCTTCTTTCTTCTCTTCTTTCCTTCTTTCTTTCCTCTTTCTTTCTTTCTTTCTTTCTTTCTTTCTTTCTTTCTTTCTTTCTTTCTTTCTTTCTTTCTTCTTTCTTTCTTTCTTTCTTTCTTTCTTTCTTTCTTTCTCTCTCTCTCTCTTTCTCTTTCTTTCTTTCTTTCTTTCTTTCTTTCTTTCTTTCTTTCTTTCTTTCTTTCTTTCTTTCTTTCTTTCTTTCTTTCTTTCTTTCTTTCTTTCTTTCTTTCTTTCTTTCTTTCTTTCTAGAAAGTCCTAAAATTCCCCTTCTCTGTGTGATTGGGGGGGCGTATCAGACTCCCCCCCCCCTTTTTTTTTTTTTTGGTTTTTGAGTCACACCCGGCAGTGCTCAGGGGTTACTCCTGGCTCCACACTCAGAAATTGCCCCTGGCAGGCTCAGGGGACCATATGGGATGCCGGGATTCGAACCACCGACCTTCTGCACGCAAGGCAAATATCTTATCTCCATGCTACCTCTCTGGTCCCCCTGACACCCCTTTTATGTGATGCTTGCAAACATGCTTAGTGGGAAGATCATATTCTTTAGTTTGGGGGCTTGAACACGTTTATTTTGGAGGGGCACATACTGCAGTACTCAGGGGTTCTTTCTTGTAGTGTTACCCTATGGGATGCTGGGGATCGAACCCAAGTCAGCCATATGTGAGGAAAATGTCCTCCCCACTGCCCTATCTCTCTGTCCCTTTGACCCTGCACTTGGTTGCAGTGGTGAGACCAGGCCAATGGACCTGACATTGGGGGGTTGGCTGCAGGGAGGGGGTTGAACTCTTAGCCTTGTGCCTCCAAAGCAAGCTTTTGGCTGTCCCCATCTCTGGTCTTTCAACGCTGTGACTGGAGGATGACTGAACTGCCAGGATTGCTATTGTGGGATGAATATGGGGCTAGACTTAGCTCCTGACTCTCAGACCCAGATTTGGGCCTATATCCCAGACCCATCATGCTTTGCGCTGGATGAGAGGCTTGGGACCTGTGGACTACATTTCCCACACTACTTTGCCTGCTGGACCACCATTTTCCTACTCCAAACTAAATCTAGAGTCTGTAGCAAAAGGTCTCTGGTGGTGATCCCTATGGCCACTTTCTTCTTTTGCTTCTTCAGGTCAATGGGAGAGCTGGTGGTCAATTCAGCTTCTTCTTTAGTACCTCTTCCTCTTTAAAATTCAACTCTGGGGGGCCAGAGAGATAACATAGCCGGGAGGGCTTTTGCCTTGCATGTGGCCTATCAGGTTCCATCCCCAGCATCCCGTATGGTCCCCTGAGCCTGCAAGGAACAATTTCTGAGCACAGGGCCAGGAGTAACTCCTGAGTGTCACCTGGTATAGTCCAAAAACAAAAATTAAAAAAAAATTCAACTTTTTCCATTGTTCCAGTTGTTTTCCAATATCCTATGAAAAGCTGCCTGAACCTCAACTAAAGATCATCAAAGCCCATTGCTTTCTAGAAAGTTCTGCCAATGCCAAGCATTGGAAATACTCTTGCCCCTTTAGCTCTTCTCATAAGAAAGTTATTTGCTGTTACTTAAAAAATTACCAGTAGGTTTCATAAGCACCGAATATCTTATTGCTTAATCTTGTCTTCCCTTGCTTACTACAGAGTCTGAACTTCTGATTGGCCATTGGCTCTGTTGGCCAGTTGATCCCTCAGTGTGTCCGATTATGTGAGAGGGTCATCTCTATTTTTAGTATGGCATATCTTTAATATGGCAAGGAATTTGAGTTTTTGTCTCTTATTGCTGTATCGAATATAATTCCAGTTTGTTACCTGCTTTTAAATAGTGCCATCATGGATTTCTTTATTTCCCCCCAAATGAAATCAGTCCTACCTTATGGACTAAGGAATTTCTGTGTGGAAATGGAATTTTTAAAGTCTTAATTAAAATTGTATAATTGGGCTGGAGTGAGTACAGCAGGAAACCCTGGTTTAATTTCTAGCATCTCATATAATTTGCCACTCCCCAGCACTGCCAGGAATAATTTTTTTGTTTCTTGTTTTTTTGGGCCACATCTAGTGACGCTCAGGGGTTACTCCTGGCTAGCGCTTAGAAATTGCTCCTGGCTTGGGGGACCATATGGGACGCCCGGGGGGGGGGGCAGGATTAAGCCACAGTCTATCTTAGGTTAGCACTTGCAAGGCAAACACCCTACAGCTTGTGCCACCTCTCTGGCCCTGCCAGGAGTAATTTTTGAGTGCAGAGCCAGAGTAAGCCTTGAGCATATTGGGGTGTGGATGTGGGTCTCAACCCTCCAAAGAGTAATAATAAATAATAATAATGTTGATGATGAAGTTATAAAATATCTATAGGATGGAGTAAAGAGGGATCCGGGATTATAATTTCCCCTTCATCTTGCCTTTGTATTTGGAAGGCAGATGCTAGGCATGACAGATTAGGGGCTTCTCACTGGTTGCAAGGCCCTAGCCAACTCTCCAGCAGAAGCTGCTCGAGACTTGGCCTGCCTGGGGACTGGAACTAGCACCCCCCAGTGCTCCAACCTTTCAGTTCCTTCTAAGTTGACCCAATCAGCCTGCAATGGTCAACTTTCACTCCCCCTCCCTGGTGCATTTGGGACCCAGGACATTCTCCCCAGCTGATGACCCTGAAAGAACAGGTTCCAGGCTGATGACTAGAGACACTTTATTCCATTCTAGCAAGTCTTATGTAAGACAAGAGGAACTGGGATACGTGCTGGGTAGCAGGGCCAGGAACATGGAAGACGGCCAGGGGGAAGTGAGGTGCCAGGGAGAAGATAAACAGAACAGTCGGGGCTGGAGGAGCAATAGCACAGTGGGCAGGGCATATGGTCTCCTCCTTTGCACGCTGCCCACATGGGTTCGATCCCTGGCAACCCCTATGGTCACCCAGTCAGCAGTAAATCCTCCGTGCAGAGCCAAGAGTAACCCCTGAGCATTGCTGGGTGGGACCTACACACCAAAAAGCCAAACAAAACCAAAGACAACATTCCCCCAAACCCCACTTTAAATTACCATCTTCCCCCTATACATTAGTGACAGCAAGCATATTCCTGTCCTTGTTTAGTGCTCAGTACCACCCACACTCATTAAACAGTTATTCCCTAATTCCTGCCTCATGTACTTTCCATCTGATATATACCATTTCCTGTTAGCCTTTTTATTGTCACCACATAGTGTTCCTTGCTTGCATGGGCTTGCATTGGCGTTGGATTATTTATGCAGTCCTGTAACAAGCACCAATAATCGGCACTGTTTGAATGCTTTGCAAAAATGCTAACTCATATATCATTCAGTCATCTTTGTATGCTCCAGAGGTTCAAGGGTGTGTGTGTGTGTGTGTGTGTGTGTGTGTGTGTGTGTGTGTGTGTGTGTGTGACTGGGCCACAGAAAGGATTTGTGGATTGAAATTTGGCACCTTGGAAGAGTTCCCAGTGGTGTGGCTGTTACTCTGGTGGGAAAATTACAAAAGGAGCAGGTGTGAAAGGGAACAAAGCCAAGGGGGGAATCTGAAGCCAGGGGCCAGATGAGGAGGGGATGGGACCTGGCTGGGGGGTGGGGGGTTCCTTCTAGTTTCAAGGGGTGGTAGCCTCCTCCACCACAGGAGTGTTTCCACCTCTTGGAGCTCCTGAGCAACCGTCAGCATCTCCACCACGCAATGAAGTTTTTCAATCCAAGCTTCTTTTTCCAGTCTCTGCCCCAAAACCCTAATAAAAAGCTCCCATTCCACAATAAAAACTATTCAAAATAAAAAAATACATAAAAAGCTCCCTTCATTTGGCCTCCAACTGGCTTCGACTTGGTTTGTCCTGTGCATATTTGAAATCTGCTCTTCAAAAGAGAACCCCGAGATCCCCAAACCTTTCCTCCAATTTAAAAACCTGGTGTTCACCTCCGGACTGACAAGACACCCCTCTTGGGTGGGAGTCATCAAAGCCAGTTTAAAACTTAGCAGCAGAGATGCCACCAAGGGAAGTTTTTCCATAATGTCAGGACACCAGGAAAGTGACCTCAAGCTGTTAAAACTTTTCTTTTCAGTCCCCCCCAAAACCCCAGAAAAAGTTAAAAGAAAAAACCCTCCAAAGCTGGGAGGTGCTGCACACGCACGCGCAGTCTGAGAACCCGGCGGGCGGGGCCAGTCTCAAGGGGAGGCGTGGCCTTGCACAGGGGGCGTGGCCTCGTGTATAGAGAAGTGCCTAGAGGCGGGGTGAGCGCGGCTCTGGTGGGGCGTGGCCCAGAGAAGGAAGGGGCGTGGCATGACACTGGAAGGGGCGGGGCGAGCAGTGCCGCTCCGTGGCCGTGATGGCGGCGGAGGGGCGTGGCTTAGAGGCGGGGCGAGCTCTACTTTGGCTGCCGGGATTGGTTGATAGGTGTGGATAGGGGCGGGGCTTAGCCCTAGAAGGGGCGTGGCTTTCGCTGTTTCCCGGGTAGATGACGCAGTTGGAGGGGGCGTGGCCTGCGCAGCCGTGGGCAGTTTTAGGGGCGGGGCGAGCTCGGCTCTGGCTGCCGAAGGCTGCGGGGATTGGTCAAGAGGTAAATGGGCGTGGCTTCAGGAGAGAAGGGCGGTCCCAGAGGAGGGGCGAGCTCGGTTCTGGCTGTCGGGATTGGCCGAGCGGCGGAGGGGGCGGGTCTTGGCTCTCTACGGGGCGTGGCTTGCGTTGTTTTGGGCCCGGTGACGCCGGCGGGGGCGTGCCCTGTCCCGGGAAGGGGCGTGGCCCGGGCGGCGGCGGCGACGGCTATGGCGGCGGCCGGGGACTGGCAGGACTTCTCCGAGTTCCGCGCGCCGGAGGCCGGGGCCGGGGCCGGGGCGGGCGGCGGCTTCTCGGCGCTGACCCGCAGCCTGGAGGAAAAGCTCCGCCTGTGCTTCCGCCCGCCCGGGCCGGGCGCCGAGACCCCGCGGGCGGCCGTGCGGCCCATCACCGAGCGCAGCCTGCTGCAGGGCGACGAGTGAGTGCGGCCGAGGGAGGGAGCGAGGGAGGGAGGGAGGGCGTGTGCCTGGGGGGCCGATGGGGTTGGCGCGGGGATTGCTGCTTGCACGGGGACTGGGGCGGGCAAGGGACTAATGTTTGCACAGGGACCACTGTTTGCACGGAGACTGACATGTGCAAGGAGACTGGTGTTTGCACAGGGACTTTGGCATGCAAGGGGACTGGTATTTGCACGGGGACTGGTGCTTGCACGGGGACTGGAGTGTGCAAGAGGACTAGTGTTTGCACGGGGACTCATGCATGCAAGGGGACTGATGTTTGCACAGGGACTGGGTTGTGCAGGGGGACTGGCATTTACACGGGGACTGGGGGTGCAAGGGGACTGGGGCGTGCAAGGGGACTGGGGTGTGCAAGAGGACTGGTGTTTGCACTGGGACCTGTGCACACCTGCAGAGGGGACTCATCCCCGCAGCCCTCGCCCTCCATCCTCCTCAGAACCACCCCCTGCTCACACCCAGACATGGGGAGGGGTGGAGATGTTGGGGACCCAAACCCCCTGTCAGGCCCCCAGAGTCCCTGCACCTCCAGCCCTGCCCTCCAGCCCAGGTTTGTGCCCAGCGCCTGGTTCCCTGCTGGCCGATGTAGCTTGCACCCATTCATTTATTGTCCCGTCTCCAAGAAGGTTAGTTATTAAGCTCCTCCTAGGCCTGGGTGTTGCCCCAGCTCGGGGTGGCCGCTAGATCTGTAAGGCAGCGTGTAGGGGTGATGCATGGTGGCATGGACTTAAGGGGAACAGAATTGTGTGGGACCCAGCAGAGACCTGTTGGGGTGGAACCTGGACCCGCACCCCACTAGGTGGGAGTTTGGAAGGGGAGGAAAGGTCCCAGGTCTTCCATAGGGGAGAGAGAGAGCTTGAGGGCAGACAGCCCCCACTTTAAAGCACTGCTGTGTGGAACAGGAGTGTGGGGCCTCTGGGAAGGCGGTGGGGGGTCATGCACCCCCCCCAAGGGGAGAAGATTAGTGATGAAGGCCAAGAGTCTGCCTTGAGTGGGGTGGGGTCCAGGTACGCACCCCAGATTGCTACAGAGCTGCTAAGGGGCTGGTCTTTGCTTTCATTCTCCTTCTGCCTCCCCCCTTTTTTGGGGGCACACCTACTATGCTCAGGGCTGACTCCTGGCTCTGTGCTCAGGGCTGACTCCTGGAGGGGATTGGGGGAGCATCCTCTTTGGAAAGCATAGGGAATGGTCCTGCCCTGTTCTGGAGAGAGTTTAGAATTCATGGAGATGAGAAAAACTTTTCGTGTGTGTGTGTGTGTGTGTGTGTGTGTGTGTGTGTGTGTGTGTGTGTGTGTTCAGTGCTTTTGGGAGAGAGCAGGCCTTAGGTCATTGAACCATTCCCCCAGCTTTAGCAGAAAATTAGGGTTTTTTTTTTGGCCCACACCCGCTGTCCCTCCTCACTGTCCTATTACTCCTGCCCTGAAAATTCTTTTTATATTTGTTATTTTGGGTCAGACCCAGCATTGCTTCAGGCTCTGTGCTCAGGGAATCGCTCCTGATGGCCTCAGGGGGATCATAATATGGTGCTGGGGGTCAAACCTGGGTCAGCTTCATTCAAGTCCAACACCTAACTTTCTATACTATCTCTCGGCCCCCTCAGTGGAGAATTATTTCATTTTTTTTTAATATTAGGGGCTACACATGCCCATGTGATGGGAGGGGGACCTGCCAGGTGCTTCAGAGTCAGGGCCATGCCCAGACAGCCTTGTGGAAGTGGGGCTGAGGCCCCCCATGTGTGTGGGACGGACCAGGGCCTCTTTCCCCAGCCCTAGGACCCCAACTCCAGCTTTGCTTTGCCTCTGGACTCTCACTGCTTCGTGTCCTGGTTTTGGTTTCAATTTGCTGTGAGTCAGACTTGAACACCGGGGTGTCACATGGGGTTCAGTGCTGGCTGCACTTTGACCTCTGTTAGCTGTCCAGGGTCCCCGGAAGGCTTTATGACAAGGAGATAGGGAACCTGGAGATAGAGAATCTTGGAACCCTGACTCTGCCGGGGTCTTTCTGAGAAATTAAGAGCACTGATTCTGCTTAGGGGACCCTATGGGATGCTGGGGATTGATGCCTGGTTGTCTGCATGCAAGGCAAATGCCCTACCTACCCACTGTGCTATCACTCTGGCACCTAAAATTTTTTTTTTTTTTTAGTTAAGAAAATAAATCAGGGCCCAGAGTGATGATAGCACAGTGGGGAGGTTTTGCCTTACACACAGCAGACCTGGGTTTGGTCCCTGGCATCCCATGTAGTTAGTCCTCTGAGTCTGCCAGGAGTGATTTCTAAGTGCAGAGCCAGGAGTAACCCTGAGCGCAGCTGGGTGTGGCCCAAGACCCCCCCCCCCCCACATTTGTTGGTTTTGTTTTTTGGACCACACTCAGCGGTGCTCAGGGTTTACGCCTAACTCTGCACTCAGGAATCACTCTGGTAGTGCTGTGAAGACCTTATGGAATGATGGGGATCGAACCCAAGTCAGTTGTATACAAGGCAAGCACCTTACCTGCTGTACTGTCACTCTAGCCACCTTCCAATAGGATTTTTTTTTGGCCACACCCGTTTGATGCTCAGGGGTTACTCCTGGCTAAGTGCTCAGAAATTGCCCCTGGCTTGGGGGGACCATATGGGATGCCAGGGGATCGAACCGCGGTCTTTCCTTGGCTAGCGCTTGCAAGGCAGACACCTTACCTCTAGCGCCATCTCACCGGCCCCAGATTTTATTTATTTATTTTTGGTTTTTGGGACACACCTGGCAGTGCTCAAGGGTTACTCTTGGCTGTATGCTCAGAAATCACTCCTGGGATGGGGCCTTAGTGATAGCACAGCGAGTAGGTCATTTGCCTTGCATGTGGCTGACCCAGGTTTGATCCTGGCATCTTATATGGTTTCCTGCGCCTGCCAGGAGTGATTTCTAAGCGCAGAGCCAGAAATAACTCCTGAGCACCGCCGGGTGTGACTCAGGAACAAACAAAAGAAACCAAAACCAAACTCAAACCCAAACCCAAAGGGTATGAGGTGCTCTGACTCCTGCCCTTTCTCCGGGCCAGGATCTGGAACGCGCTGACGGACAACTTCGGGAACGTGATGCCAGTGGACTGGAAGGCCTCGCACACCCGGAGTCTGCACCTGCTGACCCTGAACCTCTCGGAGCAAGGGGTAAGTCGGGAACAGAAGCGGACGTGGCCCTTTCTCGTGCCAGCCTGGGTCGAGCACTCACAGCAGCGTCCCATTGGATACACCCACAGACATGCTGAGTCTCCCAGCCTGCTCTGCCATCTGCCCGCTGGGGCCCCCTGCCCTTTGCTGCCATCGGCTGGAATTTTCCTCCACATGCTGAATGAGGCACAAAGCCATAGGCACATTCCTCTCTCTCTCCTCTCTCTGTCTCTCTCTGTCTCTCTGTCTCTGTCTCTCTCTGTCTCTCTGTCTCTCTCTCTCTCTTGTACATGCACAGTTGCCTCCTGAAGAAAGTTCCAGAAAGTTCTGGAGCAGGGTGCAAGTTCCCAAGTCTTCCCACTATGCCATTGTTGTTCTGGGTCTGTGGCGCCAGCAACCCTGCGCCTATCTTTGCAGGCTGCTCCTAAAGGGAGTGAATGATGATGCTTGATGCCTATGGGGCTGGTTTGGGGGGCAAGAAGGGAGCAGAGTCCAGGCCCTGCACAGGTACCAGGATTGGGGATTGAGCTCGATTCCTCCTGTAGGGTCTCTGCCATCTGGTTTTCTGGTCATTTGCCTTGCATGTGGCTGACCCAGGTTTGATCTCCGCATCTTGTATGGTTCCTGGATCCTGTTGGCATCCAGGTCAGCACTTGCCAACATCCCTATTTCCTGGGCTGCCTTCTTCCTCCTGCCCTGAGCCTCTTCTCAAGGACCAACCGGGCTTGGCCTGATGCACCTTTGATGGTCTGAAGACTAGAAATGCAAAGGCAGTTGTTGTATCTTCCTGGGGTCATTTTAAAATGAATCCGGGGACCGGAGCCATAGCATAGCAGTAGGGCATTTGCTTTGCATGCGGATGATCTGAGATGGACCCAGGTTCGATCCCTGGTATCCCATATGGTCCCCCGAGCATGTAAGGAGCAATTTCTGAGTGCAGAGCCAGGAGTAGCCCATGAGCACCACTGGGTGTGGCCCCAAAACCAAAAGAAAAAAAAAGATTAGTCTATACTGGGGGAAAGCAACCACCTTCAACTCCTCGCATGTCTATAGATAGCACCAAGTGTCTGCGGGTGTGGGCTCTGCTCCCTTGCCATCCTCAGCACCCCCTTGTGACGTTTTTCCTTTGTCCAGTCTGGTCACTGGGGTTCTCCCCGCAGACCCTCATCTCATCCCCTGTCCCGAGGACACACACCCTGTCCTGTGATCGCAATGTTCCCATGCATGGGAAGGACGCTTTGGAGAGTGAAGTTGATGTCAGTCTGGATGGCCCAGCTGGAATTCCTCGAGGCACAAACAGTCCCTTCTGGCCGCTGCTTCTAGCAGCTTCCAGCAGCTTCTGGTTCTCACCACTTCTCTCTCCCTTGCTGCGCTCCTGCGTTCACACAGCAGTCATGTCCTGATCTGAACCGGATCCTTTCTCATCAGGCACATCCCCCTGCTGGAACCGACCCAGTCACACCCTCCATGCTTTCCTACATTGCCCTCCCTGGAACCTCTGAGAAAGGGGGGTTCCTGGAGAAGGAATCTGCGAGCAGGAGCAGAGCTGTTCTCTGGTCTCTTATCTTGGGAATTCAGGGGCGCTTGGCTTCCCGACCCCCTGGAATTTTCCTTCCTCGGAATGCTCAGACTTTTTCTCAGGCTGTAGTGAGAGTCCCAGGGTGGTGGTAGGAGGGTGAGGGGTGCCTGATGCTGTGGTATCCACTGAGGTATTCTGCGAGGCCCTAGGCATCTGACATCCACCTGCTTGATTTTGTGTCTGTCGTGCTCTGCTCTGCACCCCAACATAGAGGCCTAGTGGTCACACAGCTCCCCAGTCACTTGTTCTTTGGCTACTAGGTATCACGAGCCATAGAGGATGGGGTTATTCCTGACTCTGTGCTCAGAAATTGCCCCTGGCGGGCTCAGGGTACCGTATGGGATGCTGGGAATTGATCCTGGGTCCATCCCAGGTTGGTTGTATGCAAGGCAGACGCTGTACCGCTGTGCTCTTGTTCCGGCCATGAATCGAATCCTGTGGCTTGTGTGTGGGCACTGATCCTCATGGTACTCACGGTGGGCTAGGACTATGGTAGGGGTGTGGGGGGCTGGTTCCTGACCTACCTCTGGCTAGTATCTCCTATGAGGTTGCCCAGTTTAGAGTGTTGTTGGTTCCCAGGGGCCCAGCAAGGGGTGGCTTCCTTCTGACTTGGATTAGGCATGGAGGTTTGGGGGTACAGAAAACAGCTCTCCTTCTGCTTGCCTGGCACCCTCCTCTTACCTGGGCTGCTCCTCCGTCTACTTGCTGTGCTCCCGAATCTTCCCAGCTCACCACCAGGCTTGCCAGCCTTTCCCTTCGGCGCCACGGCAGCTGGGGGGCCCTAGCCTGGATATCAAGTTGCTCCCCTTTATTGGTTATGGTGCTTACTCCTGCTGGGCCCTGCGCTGACATTGGTGTTTGGCCTTCAGGTTCCTGACAGTCTGCAGTTGGAGGCGCCAGACGCCGAGGACGTGCGGGAGGCGCTGGACATGCACTCGATCATCGTGTCCTGCGTGGACGAGGGGCCACTCTTCACAGCTGACCAGGTACCCAGGGCGGGGGAGACCCCGCAGGGAGGGCCCTGCTGTGGCTGAGTTGGTCTCCGGTATTTCCTGTTCTCCCTGGACATTCTGGTGATTTTTGGGATTATTTCTTTTGGGCCACGCCCGGCAGTGCTCAGGGGTTACTCGTGGTTCTGTGCGCAAGAATAGCTCCTGACAGGCTTGGAGGACCCAGCAGGATGCTGAAGATGGAGCCCGGGTTGGCTACATGCAAGGCAAATGCCCTCCCTGCTGTGCTAACACTGCCCTAGCATTCTGGTGATTTTTTTTTTGTTTGTTTATTTGGTTTTTGGGCCACACCCAGCAGCACTAGGGGTGACTCCCAGGTCTAAACTCAGAACCATTCCTGGCTGTGTCAGGGTGATGGTATGGGATGCCGAGGATCAAACCTTTGTCCTCTGCATGCGAGGCAAACACCCCTCCTCCCGTTGCTCCTGCTCTGCCTCCTAGGGACTTCTTTTGTTTGTTTGTTTGTTTTTTTTGGTCACACTCGGTAGCGCTCAGGGGTTCCTCCTGGCTCTATGCTCAGAACTCACTCCTGGCAGGCTCAGGGAACCATATGGGATGCACAAGATTCGAACTACCATCCTTCTGCATGCAAGGCAAATGCCCTACCTCTATGTTATCTCCCCGGCCCCCTCCTGGTGACTTTAAAGCAACTTTTATTTCTATTGAGAGTCTGTAAGAAATTCTTTTCTGCACAGTTAAAGGAGAATTTAGCTGCCCCGGGGTCATTTGTTGCTTTAGATGGAATGTTTCTTTTCTTGTCATTTTGGGGCCAGAGTTCTACTCCGGTTATCTGCTCCTGGGATCACCCCTGGCTGGACTCCTGGGTTGACCAAATGCATGTGACTTACCTGCTGTACCAGCTCTTTGGCCCTACCTGCGACTTTCTGTTTTATTTGGAGTTCGGGAGCCATACTTGTTGGTGCTCAGGGCTCATTCCTGGCTTGAGTTGGGGAGATCATGTGAGATTATGGGGTTCAAATCGGTGTCAGCCATGTGCAAGGCTAGCACTGTAACCCCTGTGCTGTCTTTCTGGTCCCCTTAGACATGGCTTTTTACGCTGTCAAATTTTCTCGTGTCGATATCCCGCTGACTTTGTGGCTTTAGCCTGGGATCTGGCCTGTGAGGAGAGCAGGGACAAGGGCTGGGACCCCTGCACTGCACGAGCTCCAGTTCTGTTCCTGGCAGCCCATGAACCCCTGGGCCCTGCCGGGTGGGCCCCTAAATCAAAGAGCACTGAAACACGAGATCAGCTTGCCCTAGGTACGCTCAGTTGCCCATCACAGGTCTTGTTCTGATCATGGTTCCTGACCCATCATTGGTGGCTCCATTTCTGACCCAGAAGTGTTTGCTGTTGGGGGCAGATTCCAGTATGGAGGGGGGCTTAATGTGCAGTTTGGGGACCCTATTTTGGCCCTGTGACTTCCCCTTTGTGTCTGGCTGCCTATCCGCATGTGTGTGTGTGTGTGTGTGTGTGTGTGTGTGTGTGTGTGTGTGTGTTAATGACTGACATGTCTGTGTTCCGGGAGGTGATTGAAGAGATCGAAGAGATGATGCAGGAGTCCCCGGACCTGGATGACCCCCAGACGCCCTCGCAGTGCGACCGCCTGTCCACACTGTCCCAGGAGCTCCAGACCCTGCAGAGGGCCGGCAGTGACGGCGAAGCAAGTAAGGGCCCGGGGTCCCTGGGGGCACCTCCTGATGGTTGAACAGAGGAAGTGGTGCTGGAACCACTGGACACTGCCAGCCCAGTGCTGCCCCTTGGCATAGTGCTCCCACCTGGAACTCGTGGAATCTGGGCTAGTTCCGGCCGATGGAGCAAAGCCCTGGCCAGTGGTGGGGATGGTGCGTGCGTGCGTGCGTGCGTGCGTGCGTGCGTGCGTGCGTGTGTGTGTGTGTGTGTGTGTGTGTCTGCATTGTCTGTTTGTGTTTTTCTCCGTGGTGTCTCTTCTCTCCCTTTTACCTCCCCTTTCTCTGTCCCCGCATCCCTTGGATCACAGATCACGGCCTGACCATGGCCCTGGCCCTGTCCCTCCCCTCATCCCGCCCGCCCTGCTTCTTCACCCCTGCACCCTCCTCCCTCCGCAGGGGTGAAGAGTCTCCCCGTGTCGTCGCTCAACGAGCTGCTGGAGGAGATGGAGGGTGCCATCCGCGAGTTCTCGGAGGAGCTGGTGCAGCAGCTGGCGCTGCGGGACGAGCTGGAGTTCGAGAAAGAGGTGAAGAACAGCTTCATCTCCGTCCTCATCGAGGTGCAGAAGAAGCAAAAGGAGCACCGAGAGTCGGCCCGGAAGAAAAAGCACCAGCCCCGGGACGGCGGCGCCCTGAACGGGAGGCATGAGCGAGGCCACGCGCCTGGCACAGTGAGTCAAGGGTTGGGGAGTCGGGCTGGGGGCCGGGATTGCCAGGGGCTCGGTTACCAAGCTGCCTGCACTCAGGACCCTGCAGAGAAATGAGCTTTCTTGGAGAGGGAGGGGACATGGTTTTCTAGAGAGTTCTAAAGGGAAATGCTCAGGGCAGGAGTGAGTGGAAGGAAGGAGCGGGAAGAAGAGGAGTAGGAGGAGGAGTATCTAGCACATTTTCTGCTTTGGTGTTGTTCTGAAGCCTCGCGATTGATTTCCCCACGATGAAACTTGGTCCCAGATAATACCTAGGGAGATGCGTTTCCAGGTTGACCCGCTGGCCACTTCACTGGGTCCCCAGAGACCTTCCTGTTTGCCGCCTTGACTTCATCAAGAGGCATTTTTCACTCTCGAGAACATGATCACAGATCGGCAGAGGCCCCATTCCACGAGGGAATTCATCCTCGGAATTGAGAGTCGTGGCTTCGACCACGAGCCACTGACAGACAGACCAGCCCACGCTGGCTCTTCCAGTATGCATGATACACCCGTCCTGTCTTTGTTTTGTTTTATTTGGCCACACCCAGCGATGCTCAGGGGTTACTCGTGGCTCTGTGCTCAGAAATCACACCTGGCAGTTTCAGGGGACCATATGGGATGCCGGGGATTGAATCTGAGTCCATCTTGGGTCGGCCGCATGCAAGGCAAACACCCTACTGCTGTGCTGTCACTCTGGCCCTGTCCTGCCCTTGTTGTCTTGCTTTACTCCAAGCACTGTTAGAGAGTCAGATTTCATGACGAGACATTGGGGATGCGGGATAAGAGGGGCTGTTAAGCACATGCCAGGAGACTCAGCCCATCCTAGGACTCTGCTGGGTCTAACTTCCCTCTCTGCTTAGTGCCAGCCTGGCATCTGCCTCTGCCCAGCACTTGGAGGGAGGGAAACAGGCCAAATCCACCCTGCTGGGCCCAGACAGGGAGTTGGGCCCGAGAGATAGAAGCGACAGGCCACTTGCGTTCGGGGAGGACTAGAAATGCCAAATGACGGATGATTGCAAAACCACCTGGGAACAGCATGTGCCAGTGGGCATGTCCCCAACCCTCTCCCAGGCAGTGGGCGCTTTGGCCAGAGACTGGATGGCCAGCCAGGGTTTATTTAACCTTTTGGTCTTTGGTATGCTGGGGGTGTGTAGGATCGTTTTCACCATCACGGCTGTCTGCTCGCAGCTGTCCTGTCGCCTGTGTCTCTCCGGAGAATGGGCACTTCTGGGCACCTCTGTCTCACCAGGTTTGGTACCCTCCCATTCTTTCCACACAATGGCAAATTGTATTGTTTCCTCTTTTTCTTTTCCTTTTTTTTTTTTTTGTTGTTGTTGTTGTTGGGACACACTTGGCAGTGCTCAGGAGTTACTCCTGGCTCTGCACTCAGAATTCACACCTGGCAGGCTCAGGGGACCATGTGGGATGCCAGAGATTGAACATGGGTCCATCTCGGGCTGGCTGCATGCAAGGCAAATGCCCTTCTGCTGTGTTATCACTTGGCCCTGGTTTTCTCTTTATTTTACAATATGCTCATTTCTTAGACCGAGGCTGGACTTTACAGGAGATGGGCCCTAGATTTAGAGGCTTGATATTTGAGTTAAAGTGTGTGTGTGTGTGTTTGTGTGTGTGTGTGTGCGTGCGCGCGCGTGTGCGTGCCCTTTGTATATGTGGGTCGTGTGGATCAGTTTTCTGTTTTTGGGATTTGAACCACCCAGTAGTACTCAGGCTTGCTCCAGACTCTGTGCTCAGGGATCACTCCTGGAGGGGGCTGCGGGACCATCTGGGGTACCTGGAATCGAACCCAGTTTGGCTGCATGAAGGGCAAGCACTCTACCTGCTGTAACTATTTCTCTAATCCCATCTACTTAATTATTTTAAAATATTTGATTCAGGGGCCTGAGTGACAGCACAGCGATAGGGCATTTGCCTTGCATGCAGCCGACCTAGGATGAACCTGAGTTCTATCCCTGGCATCTCATATGGTCCCCCAAGCCTGCCAGGAGCAATTTCTGAGTGCTGAGCCAGGGGTAACCCCTGAGCACCACTGGATATGGCCCCGAAACCAAATATATATATATATTTGATTCATTTTTTTTCTGCTATAAAAGTGAGCTAGGATAATAGTTTAATATTCAAGGCCTTTTCAACTATTTATCTATTTATCTGCTTTGGCATAATTCATATTTTCTAATGGATTGAGAACTGAATTGTGAAAATATTTTTTTCTGATAAATGTATAACTTGTGCTTTGTGGCTCAAATGGAAAGAATTAGATTTGATAAAGTATCAGGAAAGCAAAATCAATTTTGACAGCTCCGGATAATATTTTAATAACGATTTGAATATTTTTACTTGGTAATGCTTTACATTTAATTACGGCCTTCAGTTTGTTTTTCTTGTGTTTCAAGTATTTTAATAAATTAACATTTATTAAAATCGCTTCCTACAAATTAAATCGGAAAAATCACGTCACATTCAATAGGCTATTGAATATAATGCAATTTATTAGAAAAACTTTAGTATTTCATTTTCATTGGGACCTCTGGAGTATAGAGAACAGCTTTGGAATACACATAGAACTGGGGACGTTGGAAAGAGAGGGAAAACAGTTTTAAATGGCATTTCTTTCTTAACCTTTTAGTCTGCCCCTGAGCCAGTATTACACTTTTTCCAGGATTTCCTGATGGGCTCCAGGTCTGTGGCCAGGTGGCCCTGTGAGGTGGCCCCCAACTTCAAAAAATCCCGCCCACCAAGGAGACCCCTGTCCACCCACAAGACACACCCACTCTTGAAACTACGCCCACCCAAAGCCCATCCTAGCCTGGCCTTGCTGAGCAAGACTTGGGTGGGCCGGGAGAGGGGACACTATGGTGACCATCATCGATGTGACACCGTGACAGTGCATCGTCCTCTTGTCCTGAGGGGAACCCCCTCTGTCTGTACTTTCGCATTGTTGATCCCCAGGAGCTGTGCTTTGCTAGGGCAGGAGCGATCCTTCCACAGCCCCTTCCTAAATCTCCCAGTCTGCTCTGGTCTTGACATCTTAAAAACTTCCACCCACTCGAGACTTAGTTGGGGGCTCTCTCCTGCACCCCCTGCTACATTGGCTTCCCCAGACCCTTCGCAGCACCCAGGCTCCAGGAGGTCCCCGCCACTCAGTTCCAGGGCCTGACTCACCTAGAGAGAGATGCTCCTAGGAGCCACGCTTCCCTCCTGCCTTCTGCCCTTTCTCCCCCGGCAGAGCAGTGTCTGCACAGTCCATCCCCCCATAGCACCCTTGCCACCTCAAGGCACCAATCTGCTCTCCCCCCTGGGTGTTCCCAAATGGGCTGACGTTGACTGAAACATAAGTCCCATCGTCCTCAGAGGGCTGATCTTTTTTAGTTTGTTTGTTTTGTTTTTTTATTTTTGGGTCACACCCGGCGGTACTCAGGGGTTACTCCTGGCTCTGTGCTCAGAAGTTGCTCCTGGCAGGCTCAGGGGGACCATATGGGATGCTGGGATTCGAACCACCATCCATCCTGGATCGACTGCGTGCAAGGCAGACACCTACTGCTGTGCGATCTCTCCGTCCCCATGGCTGATCTCTTTTTTAAAATAATTTTTGTCTTGATTTGTTTGGGAACCATACCCGACTATGTTCAAGGCTTACTCCTGGCTCTGCACTCAGTTACTCCTGGCGGTGCTCAGGGGACTTGATGGGATGCCGGGTATTGGGCACCGATCCCGGGACTGGCCACAATCAAGGCAAATGCCCTCCCTGCTGTATTACCTCTCCACCCTGGGTTTATCTCTTTAAAACTGATTTTGAGGGTCTGGAGAGATACCATAGCAATAGGGCATTGGCCTTGCACACAGCCGACCCAGGACAGACCTGAGTTCTATATCTGGCATCCTATATGCTTTTTCAAGCCTACCAGGAGTAACTGCTGAATGCAGAGCCAGGAGTAATCCCTGAGGCTGGTCCGATGGTAGTGGTTTATCAGAACTTATTAATGTTAGTATCACAAAAGTTGGCATCACAAAATGTTAGTATCACAAAAGTTTGACTGGCTTTAAAAAAAAAAAAAAAGGAGTAACCCCTGAATGCTGCTGGGTGTGGCCCAAAAACCAGAAACCAAAACCAAAACCAAAACAAAAAAACCCAACTGATTTTGACATCCAAAGGCCGTATTACAGGACATTTGACCAGGCACTTGTCAAACAGTCTGATTTACCTTGCCACGCTCTTGATATGTTCTTTTCCTCGCTTTCTCCTGGCCCTGCACACAGCTCCTCAGTCCTCTCTGCCAGCTGCTCTCCAACCACCGTCACAGCCCCCGCTGCATGCCAGCCAGGCCTGTGAGGGGATTTTCTGGCTCTATCTGGCCTTCCCCTCCCTGATGGGGGTCTCTTTGCATTTGTCTAAATAGTGGTCCTCAAACTATGTCCCGCAGGCCACATATTGTATTTGTATCTGTTTTGTTTCTTCATTGCAAAATAAGATATATGCAGCGTGCATAAGAATTCATTCATAAGTTTTGTTTTTACTATAGTCAGACCCTCCAATGGTCTGAGGGACAGTGAACTGGCCGTTTGAGGACCCCTGTTCTAAAATGTGGCCTTAATCCCTTGCATCTTTCCCCATCACCTCTCTGCAGCCTGGAATCCTTTATGCCTGTCTGTTCTGTCTCTTATGACTCCTAAACCCCTGGGCTCCGGGCTTGGGGACCCCCCCCACATGATATGGCCCGTACTGAGGTTGCCGGCTACTGGGCTGGAGAGGGGCGGCCAGGCCTAGGACTACTTAGACTCACCAAGGAGAGGGAGGGAGCCTTGGACCTTCTCCCGGAATGTTCCACCTGGTTATGTGCAGGGCTCAGAGGCCCCTAGGGGATCACCCCTAGGGATTCCTAATTGGTAGGGACTGAGTGAGGGGGGACATCCGGCTACCAGTTTTGCTCAGGGACATCCAGAGCTACACCTGGAGATGCTCTGGAGATCACATGAGGGCCTGTCTGCAGTCAAGGCTTATACCTTCATGCTTGTTCTCTCTCTCTCTTTCTCTGTCTCTCTGTCTCTCTCTCTCTCTCTCTGTCTCTCTCTGTCTCTCTGTCTCTCTCTCTCTCTCTCTCTTCCCCCCGGGCATATATAGGTATAGAAAATAGTTTTGCTCATCAAGTGTTTACTGATTAAAATAATCATTACATGGGGCCAGAGGGATGGCACAGGGGGTAAGGCACGTGGCCAACCCAGGTTTCATCCCCAGCACCGTGTGCCTGCGCTGTGCCTTGATGGCAGAGCTAAGACTGAGCCCTCCTGGGGTGGCCCAAACTGTTTCCCCTGTCTCTTGATTGAGTTTATCCACAGACAGCCAGGATGTACAACTCCCTCAGAACATGACACACAAGTCCTGGGGACCCTGTGGGTTAGTGAGGGGTCTCAGGGCATCCAGGGAGGGGCCTAGCTTCCAGAACACCCTTGATTCACATTTCTACGGTGACATCTTTCTTTTTTTGGTTTTCGGGTTCACACCGAGCAGTGCTCAGGGGTTACTCCTGACTTTGTGCTCAGAAATTACTCCTGGCCAGGGTCGAGAGACCATATGGGATGCCACGGATTGAACCCAGGCCTCCCTGTATAAGGTAAACACTCTCCCTCCCTGCTGTGCACTTGCTTCGGTTTCAAAGGCGACATCTTCCTGCCCAAGTTTTCCTGTGAGGATGTTTCTGACTCTGCATCTCTGGCCGTCTTGGACCCGTGCATACCCCATGTCTGGGCTCCTCAGGGAGGGTGCCTCCCTCTTTCTGGGCTGTCACTACTGGGCTTGTGAATGAGCAGCTTGGGTGGCCTGGAGATGTTTGGGGTATGCAGTGAAACCGATGGGGTTCCTGAGTACATGTCAGGAGACACTGAGGTGGCCGAGAGCAGGAAGGGGTCCACTTAGCTGGACTGTGAGCCTCCTTGGGATTCTGGGGTCTGGGAGCACTGGTAGAACTTTCTGGATGTCTTGGACCTGGGACCTCCCTTTAAGGCAGCAATGCCACCAAGAGATGGCCCCAGAGTATATTGGTTTTTAGCATGTTAGCTAAAAAAAATGTAATTTGGGGCCGGGAAGGTGGCGCTAGAGGTAAGGTGTCTGCCTTACAAGCGCTAGCCAAGGAATGGACCGAGGTTCGATCCCCCGGCGTCCCATATGGTCCCCCAAGCCAGGGGCGATTTCTGAGCACATAGCCAGGAGTAACCCCTGAGCGTCCAACGGGTGTGGCCCAAAAACCAAAAAAAAAAAAAAAGTAATTCATAATATAAATTTGTCAATGATTACTAAAAAGTATGTTGTGAAACTGTAAAGAATTTAGTGAGCAGGGCCCGGAGAGATAGCATAGCAGTAGGGCATTTGCCTTACATGCAGCTGACCCAGGAATGACAGTGCTTTGATTCCCGGCATCCCATGTGGTCCCCTGATCCTGCCAGGGGCGATTTCTGAGCAGAGTCAGGAGTAACCCGAGTGTCGCTGGGTGTGCCCCAGAAACAAAAAACAAACAAACAAAAAAAATTAGTGAGCAAAATGAAGTTAGTTTGCAGTTCTTGAGGATCACACTCAGCCGTGCTCAGGACTCACTCCTGGTGAGGCTGGGGGAATGGAACCTTCCCATTGTGTTTATCACTCCAGCCCCATTTTGCACTTTTGTCAAAACAAAACTAAGCCCCTACCTCCAACATTTGCACTAATCAGACTGTCTCACAGAAGAGGGTTAAAATTGATGCATCCTTGGGAGGCCAGACTCGGGTGATAGCACAGTGGGGAGGGTGCTTGCTTTGCATGTGGCCAACCTGGGTTCGACCCCTGGCATCCCCTGAGCACAACCAAGAGTGACCCCTGAATGTAAAGCCAGGAGTGACCCCTGAGCATTGTTGGATGTGGCATCTCCCTAGCTCCAAAAACCAAACATTCGAAGCTTCCTGTTCCTTTGGAATGTGGCCGGTAATCCAAGGGAACTGGGTTATCAGATCCCCTGGCACCCAGCCTTTTACCCATTTTGCAAAAAATGAGTGTGAGAAAGGCCAATGACACCCAGTAGATCAAAGCACATAAATATGGAGATATTTCAGTCTCCCTGGGGTGGGTAGGTTCCTGGAGACCCCCTGGGGAGGCAAGGGGCTCCTCTCTGCCTTTCTTTGTTTTGTTCTGTTTTTGGGTCATATCCAGCGCCGCTCAGGGGTTCCTCCTGGCTGTGTGCTCAGAAATTGTTCCTGGCAGGCTCAGGAGACCCTATGGGATTCTGGGATTCTGGGATTTGAACCATCATCTGTCCTGGATCAGCTGCGTGCAAGGCGAACGACCTACTGCTGTGCTATCTCTCCGGCCCCTCCTCTCTGCCTTTCTGGGGTGGGGTGCATGTCTCCTTTTCTCCTGCTCCCGGTCTGGTGTTGGCTGATTATGGCAACTCGCTGCCTTCCTGGCCAGGCTGACATTCCTGTGACTTCCTTTTCTGGGGCCCTTGTCCTGCAGGAGTCATGCGACAGGAATCTCCCCGTCTCTGACTCAGCAGCCCGGCTGCAGCCCCAGCCGCCCTGTGCCGCCTCTGATGCCTTTGAGGGCTGGTGGCAGGTCGAGATAAGGAGGCCAGGGATGGCCGGACCCTGGGACCCGACCTTGGCAGGACAGGGAGTTCTAGAAGCCTTGTGGGTGGCTGTAGAAAGAAAGCCAGGCTGCTTTGTTTGTAGTTACCGCCGTCTCTTGCAGGCGTTGTTGCTGGCCTGGCTGGCACATGGCGCCTCCTGGGCTCTGCTGTCCCATTTTCTGCATCGACAAGGCAGCAGATGGACAGAGGAGACAGATGGGACAGGGCCACCCGTGGGCACTGCCTGCCCTGGCTTGGCTTTGCCTCCTTCCATGTGGGTAAACAGCATTAAATAAAATGGAGATTTGATTGGGGCCAGAGCAATAGTGCAGCGGTAGGGCATTTGTCTTGCTTGCTGCGGATCTAGGACAGACTTGGGTTTGATCCCCAGCTTCCCATATGGTCCCCTGAGCCTGCCAGGAGCAATTTCTGAGCGCAGAGCTGGGAGGAACCCCTGAGCGCCCTGGGTGTGGCCCAAAACCAAAAATAAAAATAAATAAAGAAAGGAGGCCTGATTGATCCTGAAGCAGGTGTCCCAGGTCTGGGGGGAGGAAGTCCTGGTGAGTGTCAGTTGGAAGGGACTTTTCTGTCCTTGTCTCCAGCAAGATCTCTGGGGTGGGCCCTTGCTCTGCTTCTGGAGCAGAGATCGGCGAGTTTTTGAGTTTATTATTTTCTTAACAGCCTTTGGCACCCGCTGTCCGGGCCTCCTCACTAATTCGGTCTCTGCACTTCTCTCTCCACCCTTTTCTGCTTTTCTGCCGCTGCTTCAGCGCTTCAGCGTGGAGGGGATCTCGCACGTCCTTCAGCTGGGCCTGCGCCACACCTTTGGGAGCTCGGGCGGAGACAAACAGGTGCTCCTCCTCCTCCTTCCTTCCTTCCCTCCCTCCCTCCCTCCCTCCCTCCCTCCCTCCCTCCCTCCCTCCCTCCCTCCCTCCCTCCCTTCCTTCCTTCCTTCCTTCCTTCCTTCCTTCCTTCCTTCCTTCCTTCCTTCCTTCCTTCCTCCCTTCCTTCCTTCCTTCCTCCCTTCCTTCCTCCCTTCCTCCCTTCCTTCCTTCCTTCCTTCCTTCCTTCCTTCCTTCCTTCCTTCCTTCCTTCCTTCCTTCCTTCCTTCCTTCCTTCCTTCCTTCCTTCCTTCCTTCCTTCCTTCCTTCCTCCCTCCCTCCCTCCCTCCCTCCCTCCCTCCCTCCCTCCCTCCCTTCCTTTCCTCCCTCCCTCCCTTCCTTTCCTCCCTCCCTCCTTCCTTCCTACTTCTTCCTTTCATGCTCCACTGGGCTGGGCTGGGCGGTCCTCTGTGAGTGAGGGTCCCCAATGCTCTGCTAAGGGATGAGAGAGAGAGAGAGGAGAGAGAGGAGAAAGAGAGAGAGGAGAGAGAGAGAAAGGAGAAAGAGAGAGAGGAGAGAGAGGTGAGAAAGAGAGAGAGAGGAGAGAGAGAGGTGAGAAAGAGAGAGAGAGAGGGAGAGAGAGAGAGAGAGTCAGTCCAAGCCTCTGGCTAACCCAACCTCAAACCCTATTTCCCAGTCCCTTCTTCCCACTCACTTTAAAACATGTAGATAGTCCCATATGGTCCCCTGAGCCCGGCAGGAGTGATTTCTGGACGCAGAGCAGAGTGTTGCTGGGTGTGACCCAAAAATCAGAAAGAAAATAATTTTAGTTGTAGTTCAAGTCACATGGTTATAATTGAAGTTAATGCTTATGGCTTTAATGGACTAAATGACTTCACTCTATGAACACTCTATGAGCACCCGAGACCCTCTGCCCCTAATGCTATGTTGCGACTAGTTTGTAAATCTCTTTGCTTTTCTAGGGTGTGGACTCCAATCAATTCCCATGAATAGCTCTATCTATTTTTATTATTAATAATCGCTTTATTCAAGCACAGTGGTTGCAAAATTGTTTATGATTGAGTTTCAGTCATAGAATACACCATCCCTCAACAGATCCATTTTCTGCCACCAATGTTTCTAGTTTCACCCCCGGCCTCCTTCCTATGGGGCAGGCATTATACTTCCTCTTTCTCTCTCCCTCTCTGTCTGTCTCTCTCTCTTCTCCTTTTTTTTTGTTCTTTTATTTTGGGGGGGGGCCCACCTGGTAATGTTTGGGTTACTTCTAGCTATGTGCTCAGAAATCGCTCCTGGCTCCAGGGACCACGTGCAAGGCAAATGCCCTACCGCTTGCGCCACCACTCTGGCTCTGTCTCGCTTCTCCTTTTTGACACGATGGTTTGCACTATTATTAAAAAAGGGGTATCTTCATTAACATACCACTGTTTCCCCTTTCAGCACTCAGTTCTTTTTTTTTTCATATTTGTATTTTATTTTATTTATTTTTTTAATTTTTTATTTTTAATTATGAGAACAATGATGCAAAGAGGACAAGGTAAAGTTACAGTGGAAGGACAAAAGCCCATAAACAGAGTTCTCAGAAGAAATCCCCTTGCTGACACCTAAATACTGAACTTACAGTCAAAAAAACATTAAGAAAAATAAGGCAGAACCCATGTACAATTACTTTGACCACAAGTCCCCAGATTGTAGTACATTATAACATTTCTTGGCAGTACACAAAGCAACCTAAAGCTATGAGATTTATGTGACTCCTTAACATTGAAAGCACTCAGTTCTTATCCAGAGTGATCATGAATAGCTCTATTTTGTATTTGAGGTTTTTTTTTCTTTCTGTTTTTGGTTTGGGGGCCACACCCAGCTGAGCTCAGGGCTCACTCCTGGCAGCCATGGGTATTGAACTTTGGTCAGTCACATGGAAAGCCACTGCCCTACTCACCTTCCTCTCTCTGGGCCCTTACATCTTGCATTTTTGATCAAGAGTGGTACAAACCCCGTCCCCTAGAACCGAACAGAACTGAGGGTGGTGTGGTGGAGAGATTCCACATGAAGACTCTGCAGCCCTCTGGATGAGAGTGGTTTTGGGGAGCGGCGAGACAGGAGGCTCCCTACAGTCACATCCAGAGGCCATGTTTGGGGATAGACAGGCCTAGTGGAAGTGACAGGTGGCACCAGAGGTCAAAACCGAGTTTATCTTACTCATGTCAGTCAAATGTCTTTCGTCTTTCAACACTTATGAGTTCTCTGGTCAAGAATGTAAATAATGGGGCCAGAGAGATAGCATGGAGGTAAGGCATTTGCCTTACATGCAGGAGGTCATTGGTTCGAATCCCGGCATCCCATATGGTCCCCTGTGCCTGCCAGGAGCAATTTCTGAGCCTGGAGCCAGGAATAACCCCTGAGCACTGCCGGGTGTGACCCCCCCCAAAAAAAAAAAAAAAAGAATGTAAATAATAACAATGAAGAGTCAGAGTGGTCTTGAAAATGACTTAGTGAAATACCTTAGGTCCCCGCAGAAGTGGGTGTTTTTTGGTCTTTTATTTATTTTGGTTTTTTAAATTTTTGACCCACACTTAGTGGTGCTCAGGGGTTTTTCCTGGCTCTGCACTAAGGAATCACTTCTGGCAGGCTCCAGGGACTTTATGGGATGCTGGAGATCAAATCCGGGTCTGCTGCAGGCAAGGCAGAAGCCCTACCACTGTGCTAATATTGTTCCGGGCCAGAAACGAGCATTTTAAAATGACCCAAAATCTTGGGTCATTGGCAATGAATTGTGAGTTGGATTCTTTAGCTGTCCTGTCAATTCCCGCTGCTGCTTGCTGAATATACTGAGGAGTTTGCAACTAAGGCGAGGAACAGGTGGAAAGTCCAGATGCCATTTGGGCCTTGAGGAGGTAGCTTAGTGGCAGAGCGCTTGCTTTGCATGTGTGAGAGCCTGGGTTCCATCCCCAGCACCACACACCTATACACGCACATATACCTGCACACAGAGACACAGGCTAGAGGCATGGGAGTAAGGTGGTTGGTCACTGGGCCCGTGTTAGGCAGACCCCAGTGGCTGGGACCATGAGCCCTCACCCTGCTCCGTGGCACGCCAGGTCCCCTTTCCCGACACCAGTCGGGACCTGCATCGTGACTGTCACAGAACTTGGCAGGTGAGGTCGTTGCGATTTGAGTGACTTAGTGACTTGTCTTTCTGTTTCTCCTTTGATAGTACCTGACGACTGTCATTCCTTATGAGAGCAAGAACGGGTCCCCTTCAGTGGAAGAACTGCAGATCTTAACCAAAAGTGAGTGGAGACCGACATTTTACAATTCTTTTTTTTTTTTTTTTTTTTAAACCAGGGGATCAAAGGGCTGGAGAGATAGCATGGAGGTGAGGAATTTGCCTTTCATGCAGAAGGTCATTGGTTTGAATCTTGGCATCCCATATGGTCCCCCAAGCCTGCCAGGAGCGATTTCTGAGCATGGAGCCAGAAGTAACCCCTGAGCACTGCCAGGTGTGACCCAAAAACCAAAAAACCAAAAAAGAAAACGGGGGATCAAGGTAGACTGGAGTTGGCTAAGTGTGATACTTGTGGTTGTTTTACCTTGTCATTTAGTGAGCATAATTTCCATAGTTCATATTCTTTTTTTTTTTTATCTGCCACATCCAGCAGTGCTGAGGGATTATTACTTTTGTCTCTGTGCTCAGGAATCGCTCCTGCTAGGCTCTGGGAACCCTCTGGGATGCCGGAGTTCGAACCTGGGTCGGCCTCGTGCGAGGCAAATGCTGTACCACTGTACTATCACTCCAGCCCTACTATTTTGTTTTCTGATTCAGAAAATAATCCAGAAAATTGGCATGAACGGCTGTCACTAGGACAGACCCAGGCTTTGTCTTTGGGCACCAGAACGGGAGTTGTAATTTTTTTTTTTTTCTTTTTGGGCCATAGCCGGTGACGCTCAGGGGTTACTCCTGGCTCTGCACTCAGAAATCACTCCTGGCTTGGGGGACCATATGGGATGCTGGGGATTGAACCCAGGCCTGTCCTGGGTCAGGCGCTTGCAAGGCAAATGCCCTACTGCTGTGCTGTTGCTCCGGCCCCACACTATTATGTTTTCTGATCCAGAAAATTGGCATTTACGGGCTGTCACAGGGACAGACCCAGGCAGTGCCTTTGGGCACCAGATTAGGAGTATTTATTTATTTATTTATTTTTTTGATCTGGACGTGAATGCGCTTTCTCTCCTTTGCAGTTCTCCGTGCCATGAAGGAGGACAGTGAGAAAGTGCCCAGCTTGTTAACAGATTATATTCTGAAAGGTGAGCCCCGGGGTGGGTGGCTGGGAGAGTGGGCCGGGCTGGGAAGCGTCTTAAGGGGACAGTTGGAGAAGCTGATTCTCCTGCCTGGAACAGGCGAGGAGGGAGCATCACCTTTCCTTTGGGTTTGTCTCCATGGGCCACACCCGTCAGTGCTTGCCAGCCTGTGGTGGTGTTGGGGACCCCGCCTGGAGCCCTGTGCGGAATCCCTCCCTGTGGAATCCCCTCTGTATGTAGACCTTCCATGCCCTCTCTGTCCCCCTGAGCTAGCTCCTCAATCCCCAGTCTCACCCCTGTCTGAGATCCCGAGCCAGAAATGACCCCCACAGCTAAGTTGTTAGCACCGGCACGCTGGGGGGGCAGTCCTGTTAGGAAAGGTGTTATAGTGCATACAGCTTCACCCATGCACCCTAGAGTGTACCTATAGCCCTACAAGGAATGATCTCTGAGCACAGAGCTAGGAGTAAGCCCTGAGCACTGTTGGGTGAGCTCACCCCCCCAAAATAAAATAATAAAGGGAGGGCCCGATCATCTCTGGTCCACCCAGAAGGATGGTTTTGGGGCCTCTCTAGCAGGTTGGCCAGAGAGGAGGATGGGTCGGCTGTGAGATCAGTTACTGCTGCTTTTCCGTTTGATTTTGGGGCCACACCTCTGTCCCCCAGACCAGACCCAGAGCTCCTAGGAGTGGTGTCTGTGTGCCCCTGGGGGGCCATGGGTGGAGGGGTGGGGGACACAGGCCTGCGAGGAGACAGAACCCCCTTTTTTTTTGAGGGTGCAGGGTGGTTTCATGCCCATCCCTGATGCCACTTAACATGGGCGGAGGGGAAAGGCCTGTCTCGGACCCCCTGACACCCGTTGTTGTCTTTGTGTTGTGCTAGCATTGGCATGAGAGCTGCGAGGCTGGCAGGTTGGTGCCCACAGCTGGGAGCGGGGACCTCTGTGCACCCAAAACACCTACCTGTTGCTTTAAGGGTCGTGGGGTGGGGCTACGTGCAGGAGGAGGCACACAGGGGTGGGGTGCTTTTGCCACCCTCTCATTGGCTGCTGGGAATGTTTGGGGTGGGGCCTGTGTGAAGGTTTGGGTGCTCCTGAGCTTACCTCTGTGCATGCCCTTCCCTCCCCCTGCTGCTGTGCTTCCATGATGGGCATCTGGGCTCCCTGGAGCCTGGGAGAGATGGAAGGGACATCCCAGTGGGCTCCTGGGACCCCAGGGTGCCTGTTCTCCAGTCCTGCAGCTCCCTGTTGTCCCCCCACTTTTCCTCTAATGCTGCATCTGCATTGTCTGGGGCCTTCAGGGGGTCGCTCCCTCCTCCCTGGGGCACTCGCCTCATCACAACATTCCTGGTGGCCCTGTGGCCTACATGTGTTCACTGAGGATAGAGGTTGGAAGTGAGGACGTGAGAAGGGGCTGGGAAAGCTGGATGTTGTGGGACTGATCGAGCACTTCCTCGTTCCTGTGGCAGTGACCCCAACCACGGAGCCACAGAACCCCAAAGCCCCCAAGCACAGCACCAGCCATACGGGTGTCCAACCTCCCATTGTGGCTACACCCTCAGCTGTGGCCTTCTGTACCTTGCTCTGGAAAAGTCTAATCATGTCTGGGAGGAGCTTCATGGCCACAGTCGATGGTGCTCAAGGATCACTCCTGGGGATGCTCAGGAATCACTCCTGGCAGTCTCACGGGACCCTATGGGATGCTGGGGATCGAACTTGGGTTGTCCACGTGCATGACAAGTACCTTCTGTGCTGCTGTGCTGTTGCAAAGGGCCCCTTGGTGGCTTTTTTGCTGTCCTTGTTGCTACTCTAGCTCTTTGCCTTGATGCCTCCCTAGTTCTCCACCTTCAGGTGTTTCTTGGTTCTTTTGTCTCTGAATCACTTCCCAGCCCGACCTGCAAGGTCTGGGGGTGTGGGGAGCTGACCCATGCATCCCCCCACCATTGCTGGAGGGCCACGTCTGTCTTGTCTGAGGCTCAGTTGTGCATTCTCTGCCCTCCTTGTCTTCACTGATGAACGTTTCCTCCCTGCAGTGCTCTGTCCCACCTAGGGTTGCCGCTACTGCGTGGACCCCGAGCTCCAGCCCCTGCTCCCAGCCGCCCCAAAGCTGCTCTTGGCAACTCAGCGCATTTGCACTTGGCTTCGTGAGTCAGTATTAACCGGATCCCGCCCTGGCGAATGCTCCACCGCGCGCCCCCAAGAGCAAGAGCTCCGGCACCTTCTGGATTCTGCAGGTGGCGTGCAGGACCCTAAACTCCATACCTGGAGGGACCCTGCAGAGAGAGAGAGAGAGAGGCCAGCAGGAGCCATGGATCGCTTTATTCTCTCCTGCATGTACTTGGGGCCCATCTGTGAGTTTCCGGGGCTTTCTAGCTGGAGGAAATGGCACTGAAGGACAAGGTCCAGCTGCAGGAGCGCTGGCACTGATCGGATGTAAATGACCCACCAATTGCAGTATTATGGCCAGACACCCTGAAACTCGGCGCACCCAGCCACCTGGGATGGCCCCAGAACACCAGGAAGCACCAGCTCCTCTGGGCTTCCTCCTTGCTGAGAAAAGGAAGGACTTGGAGAGATAGAGGGACATCACCACAAGATACCCCCCACCCCCATTCCTGAATGGGCCATTCGCTTTCGGGACCTTGTTTTCCTTTACTGGGGTGCTGAACACTTGTCTTTGCGTCCTTGTGTATGCCAGAGGGAAATTAAAAACGGGGTGGGGGTTTGTTGGGATAGCTTCTCTGCTCCCCTTCCTCATTTCATTCTCACCTGATTTTCTGACACCTCGATTCGAGAAAGGTCCTCCCAGGGGGACACGGGGCCTGGGAGGCTTTGCCAGTGGCAGGCAAGGCCACAGAATCATTAAACGTCGGAACAAAAAGTGCTGTCTGCTTGCAAGCTTTATTTGCACCCCGAGAACTTCTTGGGTGATGGGCCTGTGCCTGGTAGTGATGACGCGCCCCCCTGACTCCCACCCTTTAGCTCCCGAATTGTTCCAGGGGGTTAAGAAGGGACACTACACGGCAGGCACCAAGTGCCATAGATTTATTTAATTCTTCAGGAAATTAGATTTGTTTTTCTTTCGACAAGAGCACGATAGGGAACCAAAGTAAAAAGAGTAATAGATAACAGCACTCAGGTAAATCAGATCTTTAAAATAATATAATAATAATAATAAAAAAAATTTACACCTTGTCCTATATCCTGTTAGTATTTTCATAATATGGTCATGATTTTTTTTGAAAACAAAACAAAAACATAAACAAAAAGTAAGCATTTACAACTCTTTTTTTGATAAAGTTTTTTTTTAATGCCAGGAATGGATTTATTGTCAACAAAATAGTCTTACTAATCAGGTTGATGTAACACATCATTAACAAACTTATTTTGGAAATAGATAAAAATATTGCCCCTTGATAATAAATCTTTTTTTTTTTATTTCTTCTTCTTTGATGCAAACAGCTAGAACACCTTTTACTTTTTCTGTTTTGAGATCCTAAGACAAAAATGGTTCATCTTCAGATGAATAAATTAGGTCATTATAATAATAAATTAAGATTTCTTTTTTTTTAAAGTTCAGCAACCCACGCCCAAGTATTTACAACAATACTTGAACGTTCCTTTACAAAAACAACACGTTTTCTTTTCACATTAAGCATACTGGGTATGTGTCTTTCACAACGAGCATTTTTCAAAGGAAAGCAAAATAAAAAAAACTCAATGCACAAATGGATCATTTCGTTTCAAAGTGCTAAGAGGTGTCCGGAAAGGTAACACGCTAAGTTTTACAGTCAGTGATAACTGGAGGCGGACTACATCGAGCTTCCAGCTTCTTATGGACAATATTCCAGTAGTTGTTTCAAACCGTTGTTTGAAAATAAAACAAAGCAAAACAAAACAAAAAGCCCCCCAAAACTAAACTAAAAAAAAAAAAAATCCCAAAAAATCCAGGAGCTGATCAGAGCCACACGCACACACACAGAGGAACTGCGGTTGGTGTCTCTGGCCTCGGAGCGAATTGCAAAGAAACCCAAAAGCGAGTCCAAATGAGGAAGATAGATGATCATCGAGGAATAGCTTCTCCCAAGGAGGTGGAGGCCCGTGAAAGGCCTCGCACACGCACACGCGCACTCACACGCTCACGAGCACACACATTCGCACGCCTGCCAGTCACACTGCAGCGAGGATGGATGAGTTTATTCCCGAATTTTTGAAGTGACCGAGAAGCATTGATCTGGAATGCCTGTCTGTCTCTGCTCTGGTTAAAATCTCATAAAAATACATTCAACAGGAAAACATAAATTGTATGTGTATAAATATATAGGAATATATTATATACACACCCACGCAAATACTTCTGTTTCTTTCTTTTTTTGTTGGTTTGTTTGAAGCCTCAGATAGTGACATAAATATTCTATCACTGCTGAAGTTGAAAGAGGCGTTTTGTTTTTGGCTTCAACAAAGGTGCTTGAATAATACACATTAAAATGAAGTAGTTTCTAGTCTGTAGAATCAGCATATAATAAGAAAAAAATAATCCCCGAACAGTCATTTTTTTTCCTTTAAAAAAGAAAACAATAACAACAACAACAACAACAACAACATAAAAACCAAAGTAGTTTCTTCTTTTTCTTCTTAAGCTAGAGCTTCTCCAGAAACTGAGGCGTGTTCGTGACCAACTCGTCCTTCCTTCTCTCCCCGCCTCCTGCCAGGTGCCGAGCTTGCCTCGGGCCTGGTCCCTGCGCTCTGTCCGTCTGTCCATCAGCGGGGAGCGAGGCTGGTGGTGGGTGCAGAAAGGGACCCGAAGAAGCCCCCAGGGTCACTGGCCACTTGAGCCCTGTGCTCACCCATCACATTGCTCTGGTCTGCACCCCACTACTACAGCTGGAACTGGATAGAAGAGAAAAGGGGGTGCTCGGCCTGGGGGCCGGAAAGAGGTTCCAAGTTGAGTTGCCCGCTTGCAAGCTGAGGTGGTCCTCAGTAGCCGGGCCGAGGGGGGGGGGGGTCTTCCGTCTTGATGTCTGCTCCTCCGGGCCTGGGCTCTGCTCTGTGTGGGGGGATGGAGGCCCCCCGATCCAGTCTTCTGAGCATCCAGGGTGTGTGTATATGCGGGGGACGGGGACGTGCCTCTCCTCCCCAAGCCACACTGACCAACGAGTCTTCCCGACCCCCTCCCACCCGCCCCACACCTCCCCACGTGCCCATCAAACTCGAGGTGTCCCCTGCTCCCCCCCAATATCTCTACAGCTATCTTACAAAGCAAATGGATTGTAGCGACTCGAAAGACTTTGGTTCTAAGGAAACGCTTGGTCAGTTAATCTGGAGGCGAAGGCGGAATGCGAGGGGCACTGCCCGCAGCTCTGAGCACTGGATGCGAGTCCATGCCAGCCAGTCCCCCTCACGAGGCTAGTGCAGAAAGCCTGGTCGGCCGGTGGTGGCGGTGGCGGCGGGAGCTCACACGGTCTGGTAGAAGTTGTCGGCCTGCAGGTGGCCCTGCTTCTGCATGCTGTAGAGGCCGCTCAGGCGGGCCGTCTCGGGCTCAGCCATCCGGAGCATCCGCTGCGGCCCTGCCCGGCCGCCCTTCTTGCAGTCCACGGCCACCAGCTGGCTGCTGAGGGATGAAGGCTGCGGGGAGAGAGGGAGAGTGGGGGGAGTGTGCGTGAGATGTTGCCTGCATGTGAGTGTGTGTGTGTGTGTGTGTGTGTAATTCTTTTTTTATTTTGGGGTCACACTCAGCAGCACTTCAGTAAACTCCTGGCTCTATGCTCAGAAATCGCTCCTGTGCCTAACAATAGTAAGGCCAACATTTCACACTATTCCAAAAATGAGCTAACATTTATCTGTTTCTTGGGCTTAAAAACAAAACAGAACATATAGTGTACTCTGAGGACATAGAGATAATCATTGAAGTTCATCTAAATATGTAAAAATTAAAAAGTATTTCTGGTATTAGAAAGAGCATTATATTCCTAAGATTCAACTGTCAAGTATTATGAGGCTGGGGCAGTGGCTTGGGGACTTTGTTGATGGGGGCTGAAGCTGAGGGCGGTGGCTGAGAGGCAGGTCAGGGCTCAGGGCCCCGGACCAGTGGGAGCGCTGCCAGGGTCCTCCCAGCCCAGGGGTCCCACATGCTCGGTGACCTGTGGTTTCAGGGACTGGAACCAGTTAACTCAGCCGGTAGGCCACGAAGCTGCAGGGAAACACTGTGTGCGGTAGGTAGAAGGGCCGGAGTGATAGCACAGCAGCAGGGTATTTGTCTTGCAGGTGGCCAACCCAGGACAGACCCGGGTTCCATCCCCGGCATCCCATAGGGTCCCCTGAGCCTGCCAGGAGTGACTTCTGAACACAGAGCCAGGAGTGAGCAAAGCTGTGTGTAGCCCAAAAATCAATCAGTCAATAAATTAATGCATAGTTTGGGAAAATAATTCATCCCATTAAAAAAAAAAAAAAGAAAAAACATCAGATTGGAAAGGCCCAGTCTTCTCTCCTAAAATGACCTTTTTCTTGACTTTCAAAGATGCCCAAATCGTCTGACTTTGTCTTCTTGGCCCCCAAGTGTCTCTCCCTGGATGGGATCTGGCCCTTTAACCACCCCCAACCCCCGCCTGCATTTCCTCCCTCCTTAAAGACTCCTTCCCTCTCTCCTGCTCCCCAAACACTCAGTGATTGTATTTCACTCTCTACTATATAAACAGCGAGGACTTAAGAATCAGCCCAGAAGGCTGTGCTATGGGAAAACGTGCCCATAAATCTGGGAAATTGGATCTTAGAGAGGTCATGATCCATTCCTCCAGGAAGGAGGGATCAGGGGCCGGAGCGGGAGCACAGCAGGGAGGGTTTACTTGCATATGGCTGGCACAGATTTGAGTCCCGGAACCCCACAGCATCAGCAGGAGTGATTCCTGAGCAACAGAGCCAGGAGTTGGCCCTGAGCGCTGCTGGGTATGGCCCCAAAACAATAACAAAAAGAAAAGAAGGGGCCAGAGCGATAACACAGCAGCAGGGCATATTTGCCTTGCACGCTGCCGATTGGGGACAGACCCAGGTTCCATACCCCAAGTCCCGTATAGTCCCCTGAGCCTGCCAGGGGTGATTGCAGAGGCAAGAGTAATCCCTGAGAGTCGTCAGGTGTGGTCTCCAAAAACAAAACAAATAACAACAGAAAACAAACCAGAAATAAGAGAGGAGAGGAGAGATCATTTCTCCAGACTGAATAGTCTACGGCTCCACAGCTGAACGTGAGCACCGGAGGGGATGAGAACCAAGGGAAAGCCCAGGACAGGCTGCTGGTTCCACGCTCAGGCCTGGGTGGGAGAGACCCACCTTGGTTGGTGCCCGGTACCAGCAGAGCAGCGGGACACACTGTTTCTTCTGATTGATGATGAGGAAGATGACCAGGACGGACAGGCCGAGCAGGAGCGGAAGGGCTACCCAGGCCACCGAGTTCAGCGGAGACTCTCCCCCAGGGGGCGGCCTCTTGTGACCTCTGCTGTCCATCTGGAGGTGACTCAAACCCAAGTCTAGATGAGAGAGAGAGAGATTGAGATTGAGGGGGCTGGAATGATATCACAGTGGTAAGGTCTTGCACACTACTGACGAGAGAGAGAGAGAGAGAGAGAGAGAGAGAGAGAGAGAGGGAGGGAGAGAGAGAGGAAGGGAGAGAGAGAGGGAGGGAGAGAGAGAGAGAGAGAGAGGAGAGACGTGTAATGAGGTGAGGTGAGGGCACTCGGATGGGATATAAGGAGAGGAAAGAAAGGGTCTGTGTGGGCCTTACCTGGGGCAGGTAGGGAATGAGGTGGGTGGTCCTTACCTCGGGACTGGTGGATGTCGTTCTCCCCGGGGGTGGGTCTCAGGGGCACAGCCAGGCCCTTTTCTCCTCCTCGGTGTGTCCTCTCAATGGGGATGTTGGTGGGCTCTGGGACGTACATTTCTAGAAGAAGCGGGACGTTTCTCCTGAGAACGGGGTCTGGGGAGGGGCGCCTTGCTGTCCTCCTTCCCCCAGGCCACACGGGCATTGCTTGGAATTCCCCATTTCCCGGGACGGGGCTGGTCCATTACTAAAGCATCCTGGTTTTTGGAGTACTGGAAACAAGTCTGGGGGACAAAAACACTTTCCCCTACATGGGACTCTGCTTTCTGTGCTCTCCAGCCACAGGGCCCTGTCCTGCTTATTGGGACTGGTGCAATAGCACAGCATGGAGGGCGGTTGCCTTGCACATGGCCGAGCCAAGTTTGATCCTCGGGATCCCGTTAGGTCCCAGAGCCTGCCAGGAGTGATTCCTGAGTGCAGAGCCAGGAGTAACCCCTGAGTGTGGCCAAGTTTGGCCCCCAAACAGATAAAACAGCATAAAAAAGTACCACCTTTTTCTGTCCCCGCCACCCTCTACCCACTCTCACCCCAGGACCCTGCGTTGATCTTTCAAGACAGTTGTCACCAAAGACAGGCTACGTCCTGTATGGGCTTTCCTGGGTCCCTACCGCTGAGAGGGGGGTTCCCAGCCTGGGGCCAGGAGCATCCTGGTCCTTGAGACCCAGCCAGATTGGTGGGGGGGGGGGGTACCTGGGCACATGGGACAGCAGCTGGCCTGCACATGGATGGGCCGCGCGCAGGGCAGAGGCGGGCAGCTGACGGTGGAGCAGAGGGTCTGGCCCTGCAGGCAGTAACAGTGGGTGCAGCTGTCCAGATCCCAGCGCTCCTCATCCGCGTAGAGTTTCCCGCTGAAGTGGCACACGGCCTTCTTGGGGAGCACGTCCTCTGGGGAGACAGCACAGGGCGCTGCGGTGGGCCCACAAGGGAACGCCTCCCTTCAGGGCCCCCTGGAACCTCCTGCCTGGGTGGGTGCCTGCAGCTGCAAACTTTTATTAATTTGGATTTGATTTTTGTTTTGGGGCCACACCCGGTGATGCTCAGGGGTTCCTCCTGGCTCTGAGCTCAGGAATCACTCCTGGCAGGCCCAGGGCACCCTATGGGGTGTCGGGAATTGAAGCTGGATCGGCTGCGTGCAAGGCAAATACCCCCTCCCCCGCTGTGCTTTTGCTCAGACCTCATGCAAACTTTTATTTTTATTTTTGTTCTGGGCCACTTGCTGGTGCTCAGGGATCATGACCTGGCAGCTTCCTCCTGGCAGGGCTCGGGGGCCCCTATGGGGTGCCAGGGATGGAACTCAGGTCTGCCACATGCAAGGTGAATGCATACCCTCCTATGAACTTCCACACACAGTCTGCTTCAAGGGGAGTCCAAAGTGTGTGGATGGAAAAGGAGACTTGAGGGGTGGGTGTGGGTGTGGGGACCCTGAAAATCATGGAGGCTAGGATGGAGCGGGGAGCGGATGCCCTGGGCAGACAGTTCCTGCCTGGTCTCTTGGGGTTCTCTGCGTGGCTGGAACCTACAAGAAGTCCAGGACCCATCCCATGAGCACAGTTCAGTCTCATTTGGTTCTATTGGTGTGGAGACGATTCGTTCATAGATGCCCCCTTGCCTGAGAGACCCGCAAGGGGTGTGTCTCCCACTCCAAGAAATATTTCAGGGTCAGCGTGTGTGTGCTGTGTGGGGGGGACCCCAAGAATGGTTTTCGGGTGTTGGGAATCCCGAGAAAGGTTTTGGGGCATGGAGACCCTGAGAAAGGTTTAGGGCTATGGGGGACCCTGAGGAAGATTTAGGGGTGTGGGGACCCCGAGGAAGCATTAGGGGTATGGGGGATATTGTGAAAGGCTTAGGGGTATGGAGAACCCTGAGAAAGGCTTTGGGGTATGGGACCCTGAAAAAGGTTTAGGAGTGTGGAGGACCCTGAGGAAGGTTTAGGGGTGTGGGGACCCCCAAGAAAGATTTAGGGGTATGGGGAACCATGAGAAAGGTTTAGGGGTATCTGGACCTGAGAGAGGTGGGGTTTGGGGAAATCCCAAGGAAGGTTTAGGGGTGTGGGGACCCTGAGAAAGGCTTAGGGGTGTGGGCTACCCTGAGAAAGGTTTAAGGGTGTAGGGAAAAGGTTTAAGGATGTGGGGACCCCAAGGAAGGTTTAGGGGTGTGAAGACTCCAAGAAAGCATTAGGGGTGTGGGGGACCCTGAGAAAGGTTTAGGGATGTGCGTAAGCTTCAAAGAGGTTTAGAGGTGTGGGGGCCCTGAGAAAGGCTTAGGGATGTGCGGGGGGGGGGGGGGCGAGAAAGGCCTCGGGGTGTGTGGTCCCCAGGGGTGGCCTCCCTTACCGATGCAGTAGGGGCAGCACTGTCCCTTGCGCAGCACCGGCCGCTCGCAGCTCAGTGCGGGGCAGGCCTCGGGGAAGCAGCGGATGTCACCGTCGGCGCACACGCAGCTTGTACAGGCGTCAGGCTTCCAGGACTCGGCCGCCAGGAACAGGTGGCCGCCAGCATCTCGGCAGTAGCGGGGTGGGTGGCCCTGGGGGCGGGCAGACGGTGGTGGCGGTGGTGGCTCTTCTGCGGAGGGAGGGACCGGTTGGAGGGGACCCCGCACCCGTACCCCAGCCTCCCTGGGAAAGGGAAAGGGGGTGCGGCACGGGGCCTGCAAGTCTGAAGCCTGGAGACCCCAGCCCCTACCCCAGGGTCTGGCGTAGGCTCCGTCCACTTTGGGGTGCCTGGTCCCCGCATTGTCCTGGCTTGGGAGAACTGCAGGTTGTAGAAATACATATATATAAGGTCTGACCTATATATATGATGGAGGATGGGGTGACATCTCCCCCTCCTTGAATAATTAATGAGGAAAGGTAAGCCTTTGGTAAAACCAGCCCATTTCTGGGAGGGGTCTTTGGAAGAACAAAGGGGCTACCTCAGGGATTGAGAGGCAGCTAGAAGCAGGCTGGAGGGAGAAGAAACAGGTTGAGATGGCAGGGCAACTGAAGAGAGCCTGCTTCGAAGGCTAGCACAGGCCACACGTAATGGCTAAGGCCTTATTAGTAATAAAGCTTCATGTCTCCTGAAACCTGACTACCTGGGGATCATTTATTTCCTCGCTGCCACCCAGACCACGCAGACCTGCCGGCTGGAAGAGGCTGCAGGCATGTGGCCCGGGCCGACAGAGAAAGGCCTCACCGTCCATCCATCACCATCCACCTCCATCCAGGACTCTATAATATGTATTTCTACACAGGTGACCCCCAGTCTAAGATAGGGTGAGGACAAGGGGTGGGGCCACTTTGACTAGGGGTGTGGTTACAGAGCTGGGACATGGCCACCGAGGAGAGGGCATGGTCACTGAGTGGGGAGTGTCCACTACACTGGGAATGTGGCCACTCCAAGCAGGGGCAAGGCCGCTTTGGTCAGGGGCATGCCCACTACAATAGGGGTATGGCCACTTTAAGTAGGGTCCATGGCCACTGTGGTGGGAGGTGTGGTTTCGCAGTAGAGGCCCTGGGTGTGTGTGTCCACTGCAGGGGAGTGTGCGGTACCTGGGCACTGAGGGCAGCAGGAGTCCTGGGTGCGCACGGGGTTGTGGCACAGCAGCGGGGGGCACACTTCGGTCCCACACAGCACCCGCCCGCTGTGGCACGTGCACTGCGTGCAGGAGTCCAGGCTCCACGTCTCCCCCTCCACGAAGTACTCGCCGCCGGGTGCTGGGCACAGGGAGGGTGCCAGGAGCTCAGGCGTCTGCATGGCCGTGTCCTCTGTGGGGAGAGGGAGTCGGGGGCATGGGTCCTCCGAGCTAGAGAGGCACCGCTGGGGACTTTTCTGCACACACAGACACAGGCAGACACAGAGACAAATGCACACACAAGCATACACATAGACACACAAAGACCTGCAACACAAACATACAGACATGCACACACAGAAGAGACACACGGACATGCACAGAGATACAGAGACACGTGCATACGGTGACAAATAGAGACAGAGAGATATATACAGAGACACATGCACAGAGACATAAACAGATATACAACATAGACACACACAAGCGTACAGACACAGAGGCACAGATATGTACACTCAGGCACAGAAATATACATACACATGAACACAAAGAGACACGCAGTGCGCATGTGTAAATGGCATCAACAGGTCCCACCGCACAGAACCCAGGGAAGCATCTGTTGACTGAACTGGCCCCTCGTGCCCTCGTGCCAATGGCAATAGCCCGGATGCAGCTGTGACAGCTGGCTGAGCTCCGAGCTCCATCCTGTCTTGGCTACTCACCACCTGGCCAAGCCCAGGGGCTGCTGTCGGTGCCCGGACGCCACTCACCTGAGCAGGATGGGCAGCACTGACCCGGGTGGATGGTGGGGTTGCTGCAGGCGGGCACGGGGCAGCTGATGAGGGCGCACATCTCCCGCCCGCGGTGGCAGTAGCATTGGCGGCAGCCGTCGTGCCAGCTCTCCTGGTTGCGGTGGTGGTGGCCGTCCATGGACAGGCAGGCGCCCGGCAGCACCGGGGGCTGGGACGAGGGAGCCGCCTCTGTGCGGGCGGCAGGAGGCAGCTGGTGAGCCCAGGACAGGGTGCGCTCTCTCTCTCTCTCTCTCTCTCTCTCTCTCTCTCTCTCTCTCTCTCTCTCTCTCTCTCTCAATCTTTCTCGCAATCTCTCTCTCTCTCAATCTCTCTCAACCTCAGTCTCTCTCTCTTTCTCTCCTTCTCTCTCTCAATCTCTCTCTCTCAACCTCAATCTCTCTCTCTCTCTCTCAATCTCTCTCTCAACCTCAATCTCTCTCTCTCTCTCTCTCTCAACCTCAATCTCTTTCTCAACTCAACCACCTCCACCCCTGCTCACTCCCACCCCAAAAGCCTGGTCCTAGGAAATCCAGCACAAGCCAGGCTACCTCACTGCTCTGGGATCTGATAGAGTCTCACCCCTCTACCACCCTGGGACACAGGGAGACTGAGGAGGTCAAGGTCAAATCAAGGCGCTTTAGGCTCCCGTCAGACCTGACCCTCCGCAGGGAGGGTCCCCTTCGTCAACTGCTCTCTTGCTCTTGCCCTTCCTTCCACACACTGTGACATGTTAATAAGGCCACATTTACGTGTGAGTCACTGATAGTTAACAGGGACAGCTACTTCCTCGGATCTTCAGTTCACAGAGATGGGAGGGACTACATTTAAGTGTGCGCCACCGGTGGTACACAGGGACAGCTACGTGTTAGACTTCCTTGGCCCTTCAGTTTACAGAGATGGGAGAAAAAGGGGGTCGGGCTGTGAAAGGGTCCAGGCAGGGCCAGGGCTGTTTCTTTCAAGCCCGCCTCAAACCTTCCTTGGCTCTGTGTGGTGTCTGTATCTGTGTGACTCACCTCTGCTCTGGGGTGTACATGGGGGTCCCCACGGGAAGTTCCTGGGTTTTGTACTACATTACTGTATTACCCCAGCAGCAGTCCAGCACTAGCCATCAGAGGGTAGCCCCTTTAACAAAGACCTTAATTAACTGGTCGGGCTATAAACACCCCCCACTTCTCCAGTGAGGCTTGGTGGCAGTTCTTTTTTATTATATTTTACTTTTCTTATTTTGTTTTTTGGGCCACACCTGGATGCACTCGGGGGTTACTTCTGGCTCTGTGCTCAGAAATTGCTCCTGGCAGGCTCAGGGGACTCATATGGGATGCCAGGAATCAAATCTGCCTCTATTTTGGATTGCAAGGCAAACGCTCTGCTACTGTGCTATCACTCCAGCCCACCAGGACTCTTAATTCCTTTTTTCTTTTCTTTTTTTTAAAATTTTTTTTTGGGACACATCCGGTGGCATTGGAGTTACTCCTGGCTCTGTGCTCAGAAATCGCTCTTGGCAGGATGAGGGACCATATGGTATGCCGGGGATTGAACCTGGGTTCGTCTTGGATTGACTGCATGCATGGCAAACGCCCAACTGCTGTGCTATCTCTCCAACCTCTCAGTGGCAGTGGAAGAGGCCATTGGAATAAAGATCTGACTGAACTGTTTCTACTCCTGGCTTTGGCTTTTCTCCCTGATTTCCACAGATTTTCGGCTGTATCTTTTTGGGCTCTTTATCTTTTTAGCTTATATACCTGTTCCTTTTACCTGGCCCTCATTCTGCTCTGACCCTGGTCCCAAGCCCAGCTCTCTCTCCTTCTTTATCCCTTTCACAGCCTGAGTTCTTTTTTGTCACAAGGCCCCTGCTATTTTCTATTAAAAAAGGCTTGAAGCATCTTGTCAGTCTTGCCTGCTTGGCCTCCACAAACCAAAGGCTCCGCAGATGCACCTGGGGACTCACACTCACCTCTGCATCTGCACAGGGGACAGCCTTGTGCATCTCGCTGGAAGCCCAAGGGACAACTTCGGCTGCAGGGGAGTTCCGGGCACTTCTTACAACGGCAAATGCCACAGCCGTGCTTGTTTCTCCTGTTGATGCAAACGTCAGTCACATCAGAAGGGCCTTGCGGGGTGCCTTGAGCTCTGACCAGTCTCTATGGCCACAAGTGCCACCCCCATGGTGAGACACTTCCTGCACCCTGGGGTATCCCTGGGAGATGACTGGCACGGATGGGACAGGTTTAGCAATTCCTTCAGGACACATGCCCTTCCCTCAGGTGGCATACAGGTGGAAGCTCAACCCCAGGAATGGGACAGCAGAAGCTGGTGGTAATCAGAGGCCACCAACATGTTTGTAAATGTAGCCCCAAGCTGCCACCCACAGCCCCCAACTTCCAGCCCTGGGAAAACACTAGTTTCTTTTTTGGGACACATCCAGCAGTGCTCAGGAATTACTCCTGGCTCTGTACTTAGAAATCTCTTCTGGTAAGCTTGAGGAACCCTGTGAGATCCTAGGGACTGAACTGGAGTTGGCCACATACAACGCAAACAAACGTTCTCCCCGCTGTGTTATTGCTCTGGCCCTACTAGTTTCTTTTCTGGCGAAAGCTTTGAGAACAGTATTCCTAACTTGGTTACCCGATCGAAATCTGAATGGATTTTGGAAGAGTTTCCAAGCAGAAAAACATGGGGCTGGAGTGGTAGCACAGCAGGAGGGCATTTGCCTTGCATGTGGGTTGCCAGGATGGATGTGGGTTCGATCCCCGGCAATCCATATGGTCCTCCAAGCCAGGAGTGGATTTCTGAGCACAGAGCCAGGAATAACTCCTGAGCACTGCAGGGTGTGCACCCCCCCCCAAAAAAAAGAATAAGGTCAAGAGATGACAGGACCTCTGTCCTTCCCAGGGGCAAACAGTGCCCAGGGAAACCTGCCAACTGGGATGGGCAGAGACCAGGACGAAGGGGATCAAAGCAGGGCACAGCAGGAAAGATTCAGCCATGAAGCGTCAGACCAGTATATATACACAGACATGGACACAGATGTTAAGGACACACAGTGTGGCTGCTTCCCCGAGGGACCCCGGGTTTCTGGAATATAGGGAACATCCAGCCATGGTCTTTCCATCAACACGACTGTCACTTAAGGTGAGCCTTAAGTGTACTGTGGACCAGGTAGGTAGGTGCCAGTGGGTATAACATGGATGCCACCCCAACTTGTCACCCAATTTGGCATGAGAGGCAGGTGGGGACCTTCGTGTCTGATGACGCCCTCTCTGCCTGGGCACTGAGATGGCCATGAAAAGTCACAGCACCAATCACGGGGCTCGTTGTGACTGTCTGCCCCTTGCCCCTGCACCCCTTTATCTGAGTCCAGTACTTCCCTCCCCAGCCTTTTCCTCTCCTGAGTTGGGTGGGGGGTGCGGTCCAGACTCCCAGGAGAGGAAAAGTGGCAACTGTGATGGTTCCTGTTTGTTCGGAAGAACCTAGCTCTGGAGTGGGCCCGAGAGATGTGGTGATGGACCTACACGTATCCGAATGGGCAGTGCTTGTCGCAGGCGACCGGCCGGCACTTCCGGGGCCGAGGGCGGCATTGGCACAGCTCACAGTCGTGGGCATCAGTCAGGAAGCCGAAGGGGCAGTCCAGGGTGCAGTCGTGTTTGAGGCCTGAGCACAGTGTGTCCCCTGCAGAGATAAGGACAGAGTTTTGTCCCCTGAGGAGAGGGAAAGGGACCTCGCGAGGCCTCAGGGTCTTTCCTGGTGCCCACCAGGCCTAGAAAGGCTGGCACAGGTCAGTGCATGCCAGCCTTGCCCACCTGCTTGCCAGACTTCAGTGTGTCCTGTTGGACCATGGGAGTTTGTGGGACTGTGTGCATCTTTTCAGAATGGTTTTTTGTTTGTTTGTTTATTTGTTTTTGGGCCACATCTGGTGGTGCTAACAGCTTACTCCTGGCTCTGAGCTCAGGAATCCCTCCTGGCAGAGCTCAGGAGTCCATATGGGATGCTGGGGATCGGCCCTGGGTTGGTCGTGTGCAAGGCAAATGCTTTCCCCTGCTGTGCTACTACTCCAGTCCCATCTGGACAAACTTTTAATCAGAGGTTCCCAAAACAATGTGGCCCGGCCCATTGATCCCCTTTTAGAAAACAATGTCTTCAGTACTTAAGTAATAACCATCATAGTCTCGAAGACTGGGACTCCCAGAGGGACCTGCTACTTTTTTTTGGAATTTTTTTTTTTTGGGGGGGGGGCAGACACAGCAGTGCTCAGGGTTCACCCCTGGCTCTGCATTCAGAAATTGCTCCTGGCAGACTCGGGGGACCCTAAGGGATGCCGGGATTCAAACCCAGGTCCGTCCTGGGTCAGCCATGTGCAAGGCAAATGCCCTACCACTGTGCTATTTCTTCAGCCCTGGGATCTGCTGTGCTTAACTCTTGTTCAAGCTAGAAAATAAATCATGGGGCTGGAGTGATAGTACAGCAGTATGGCATTTGCACAAAGCAGGCCTGGGTGGGGCCTAACGGCTGAGGCCCAACGTCTGGACAGTGTCCAGGGTGCGACAAGGGCAGTGTGAAGGACATAACCTGCCTCTTGCCCTCTTGGCCTGTCAGGACCATCCCTTTATGAAACCAGCTGAAAAGAGTGAGAACACGTCTAGTTGCAGGGATCAGGGCAATGGGTCTGGGGCGATGGGACCGGAGCGATGGTACAGAGGGAAGAACATTTATTTGCCTTGTACATGGCAGACCCAGATTCGATCCCTGGTATTCCATATGGTCCCCTGAGCACCACCCACCAGGAGTGATTCCCGAGTGCAGGAGTTACTCCTGAGGGCCAGCGGGTGTGGCCCGAAAAACAAAACCTATCCTGGATGGAGATGGGGCTGGAGCCAGATGGAGACAGATCTGGGGTGATGTGTGTGTGTGTGTGTGTGTGTGTGTGTGTGTACAGACAGGCCAAGATGCCAGATGTGGGGGAGGCTGAGGAACATCTGGGTGTGGGGCTACAAAGTCCCCCCCAGGCCTGCACCCCTGAGACAACAGAACAAAATGTCTGAACACAACACGGCACCAAAAATGGGGAAGTGAGAGTCAGGACAAGGTGCAGGGTCCCCAGAGATTATGCACTCGAGTGTCTGGGATTCAGTTCTGTCTCCTCCACTACACAATTCCTTTGAGCTATTTTGGGGGGACACCAGACACAGGAGCAAAACTGTCACCCCCATATAGCACCCCGACACCCACAGTCATCCCACACAGTACCCTGACAGCCAGTCACCTCATACAGCGCCGACACCCACAACCACCTCATATTGCGCCCTGACAACCGAACACCCCACACGGCACCCTGACCCCGTCTCGCCCACTCACGGCTTTTGCACTGGCAGGTGGGGCAGCCGCTGGCATCCAGCCTGAAACCATCCACGCAGTCCTTCTCCGTGAGGGTGCAATTGGTCAGTTCTCCGCAGGCTGGGGGGTCCATGGTGATGTAGGAAGGCTCTGGAGAGAGAAGGGGTGAGAAAAAAAAGGGGGGTAAGGCATGAGATCACCCGCTCACTCTTAGAATCCCCAACAGTCCAGTTACTGCTGAACACAAATCCACACGTTTCACCACATGCCTTCCAGGCCTGGGAGAATATTTTTAAGTTCATTGTACTCCTGTCTCCAGTGCTCCCTGCCGAGCAAGGCCAATAAACAGGGTGAAATGAGCTCCCTGCACTGCTGGCGGGGCTTTGATCTCTTCCTATGTCACCTGCATTTCTTTAGAATCCTGATGGGGGGGCAGAGTGATAGCTCAGTGGGGAGGGTGTTTGCCTTGCATCCAGGTTTGATCCTCAGGATCCCACATGGTCGCCAGGCACCACTGGTGTGGCCCAAAAACCAAAAAATAAAAAATCCTGATGGGAGCAGTTTCTGTCCATCGGTGGGGCTACTTTCTTCTTTACCCATTCTGGGCAGCTGTGGCTTATTGTTATTATCATCATTTTTATCTTTATTATTGTTAGGCTTCCTCTGAGCAGCCTGAGCCTAGGTAGGTGGCATCACCCACTGGCTTGCACCCGGCTTCAGAAAGACCATTTCTATCTCCAGTCTTGGGGGGATGGAATGAGACCCTCATACTCTCCCTTTGGGGCTCATAGGCCAGTCTCTGCAGAGACACAGCAACAAAAATTAGGATGGGGGGACAGGACATGCACCCACGCCCGTCTGCAGACACGGCTCAGCTCTGCAGCAATCTTGTCTATTTGACCACGATCTAGCCACAAAGCTGGGTTGGCACCGTGGGCAATGGCCGAGAAGGAGGGATGGACACAGGAGTGTGGGGAGGGGGAGACGGGGACCCTAAAGAGGGACTCGCAGGGCTGTGCCCCAGAGAAGTAGATTGTCTTTTGCAATCCTGGCTGAGCTACTTCAGGGTGACCCCAGCCGGGCCAGGTCAGGCTCCTTCCTGGGGCATCCAGACAGTGGCAATAACGAGTGGGGTGATGTGTCTCCTGGCCCAACAAGACTCGTGTGTCCCAGCGACCCCCGTAACTGCCTCTGGGCTGCCCAAGAGTTTAGTTCTTGTCCCAGAAGGAGCCCAGAGCGTCTCTGCATACGGTGTTTATCTAAGTGTGCTGGGAAAACATTCCGGTCATTTCCAGGATGACTCAGGTTTCTCAGGCACATAGCCCGCATTCCAGGCCCCAATCCGATCCGCCTGTCTCCGTCTCCGGGGGTGTGGACCAGATGAAAGGAGCCGGTCCATCCCCGCCCGAACTGGTGGACTCAGGCGCAGACTCTGAGCGATCTGGGCTGAGGGAAGACCCAGTCAAATCGACATGGGGTACATGGGCATCTCTATTTGACGCTCTTCCTTCACCGTGTTCCTCACCCCGAGTGCTCAGAGTGAGTGCCTCACAAGCACGGATGATCTGATGTACGGACGAGTTAAAACATCCAGAGATACCGTGAACTTTCCCGGAGGAGATCAAAACACGGGGCTGTTTCCGGTGGCACCCCTTTGAGGAGGAGGACAGACCCCGAGGTTAGAGACCAAAGTTAGCAACAACAGGGTTAGACACTCAAGGCCCTTGTCATCCAACGTCTACCCTTATTCGGACAAGCCGGAAAATATATTAAAAAAAAATAAGAAAGCCAGATGAGGCTGTTTTTCTACTTCCATGTATGGCTGGAGCGTCAGAACATGCGGAGTTAAAGCAGACATGGAGTGTCGTGAGCGGGAGGTTATTTGTGGGGGCTAAGAATAGCCCAGGGGTTGGGGCCGGAGTCATAGCACAGCAGGGAGGGTGTTGGCCTTGCACTCGGCTGACCTGGGTTCGATCCCCGGCATCCCATAGGGTCGTCGTCCCCCCCCCCTTCAGCAAAGATGAAAAGCCAAGTTGTGGGTACCACAGTTTTTTTGGGTTTTGAGCATGGATCTCTGTCTGGGCTAGACCTTGTCTCTGTGGCCACTGGCATGGCTATGGGGCCGTCCAACCTCTGCTGCAGGAGTAGCAGCTTCGTTACAGGAATGTGTCCATGGAGGGCCTTAGGGTGCAGGGCTGGAGACCTGTTGCCTCCCCTAAGTTTGAGCAGGTTCCATGTAGCGGGTGCCTGCTATGGGCCTTGCTGGCTGTCTCACTGGAAGAGGCTGGAGCCAGGGCTGAGATGGGCTGTTTGTGGGGAAGGGAGGCGGGAAATGTGGGTGAGGTGCCCACATACCTGCGGGTTTCTTTGGTGACACCCCATGGAACCCTGGGGTGAGCTGGCCCTGCCAAGGCCTGAAAGTCACAGAGACCGAAGCCTGATCTGTACCCATGTGTGGGAGCTGTTTACGAACAGGATATAAGCCAGGGATTAGGGAAGAGGGAGAGACGTAGAGAAAGGGATAGAAAGTGAGAGGGAGAGAGAAAGGGAGAGGGGAGAAAGGGAGAGTGAGGGAGAGAGAAAGGAAGAGAGGAGAGAGGGAGAGAGAGGGAAAGGGGGAGAGAGATGGAGGGAGAGAACAGAGAGGAGGGAAGAGAGGGAGAGAGGGAGAGAGAAAGGAGGGAGTAAGAAAGAGAGGAAGGAGAGACATAGAGAGGAGAGAGAGGGAGAAAGGGATAGAGGGAGAGAAAGAGAGTGAGAGAGAGCCCCTTCTCTGCCTCAGTCAAGCACAATTATCTGGGGTGCTGGAACAAGGCCTTCCCCCTTATGGACACTTCTTACTCCTCTCTCTCAAGATCTGGTGGGGGGTCCCAGGTGAGCAGAATTGCTTGGAACACCAGAAACTCAGCCCTGTCCCTAAGACGCAGGCAGCCCCCACTGTGAGTGGCCTTAGGGTGGGGTGGGGGGATGGATATACCAAAGCAGAGTATCTGTGGAGGAGAAATGTTCTACAAAGATAGGGAACCCACAGTCCAGCAGCCTGCAGACGAGGGACGCCTGGACCCGGACCCGCGGCTCTCGCCCAGGAGCAGACAGGTGGAAGCCAGCGCCCAGGGCACTGGGACGCCTTTGCAACTTGGAAAGAAAATTCCCGGCCGCCCACTGCTCCTCTAAAATCCCTCCAAATGCCACTTAATCTGCCATTGGGTCATGTTGGGAGAAGAAACATGAAACCTGAATGTTCCCACGGACACCCACAGACGATGTGAGCAGGGAGGCAGAAGTCCATCCCGTCGGTCCCTTTGCATGAGTCCCTCTGGGCTTCACCAACCCTGAGAAGGGCCCTCAGGCACCTCTGTCTGAGGACCAGACGCTGATCCCCCATACACTCTCTATTTTTTTTTTTTTTTTTGGTTTTTGGGTCACACTCGGAAGAACTCAGGGGTTACTCCTGGCTCTGGGCTCAGAAGTTGCTCCTGGCAGGCTCTGGGGACCATATGGGATGCCGGAATTTGAACCATCGTTCGTCCTGGGTTGGCTGCTTGTAAGACAAATGCCCTACTGCTCAGCTATCTCTCTGGCCCCTCCCAAACTCTCTCTTCCACTTTCACATGTGACCCCAGAAACTCCCTTCTCTGTGGGGGGAAAAGCAGAACTGGGAACTCAGGGCAGATACTGTCCTTGGGGATCGTGGATACACACTAAAACTCTCAGGAGAGCAAGAAGCTGCCAGGCTCTGTCTGGGCTGTGGCAGGGCTCGAGGAGCGAACTTGGGTCTGCAGAGAGCACTGTAGGCGGAGCACGGCCTTCCCCAATAAGTTCCCAGGAAGGCGGATTCCTGAGGCCACCAGAGGCCAGAGGAGCAGGACGAGCATGTGGGTCGAAGGTGGACAGGAGCTGCAGCGTGTCCACAGAAGGCTTGGCAGGCAGGACTCACCCTCACCCACGAGGCAGCACCCCTACCCAACTCACCCTCACACACGGGGCAGCACTCCCCGGGCACCTTGACGGGGTTCATGCAGCTCTGGCCACAGGCCGTGGCCACGCAATGGGGCTCTCCGTCGATGCACTGGCAGAAGGTGCAGTCGTCCTCCCGCCAGCGGGCACCGTGGGCACGGATCTGGCCACTGGCGTAGCAGCCAGCAGGATTGCTGAGCGGGTACACGGGATCTGTGGGGACAGAGAAGGGCTTGGATGAGGCGCAGGGTGGCCCCACTGTACCTGCTCTGCCCTGGGGTTGGGCGTCCACCCCGCTGGCACCTGAGTAGGTCAGGCCCAGGGTGGGAAAAACGCATCCTGTGTGGGTCATGTTGCGGGGTGCACAGTGGGACAGGAGAGACCATTATTGGCAGGGGTGGGGAACTGTGACCTCCAGGATATGGACCGCAGAGAGGGGCAAAGGCCGGAGATGGGGCACTAGACTGATAGGGACATGGATGGGGGCAAGGAACCAGGGCAATGTCCAGAAGCATATCTCAGATGGTGACAACAACATCCAACCCACAAATAGGGGTCCGGAGTGATAGAACAGTGGGGAGGGCGTTTGCCTTGCTGGCTGACCCAGCACGCATATGGTTCGATCCCTGGTATCCCACAGGGTCCCTCGAGCCTGCCAGGAGTGATTCCTGAGTGCAGAGCCAGGAGTAACCCCGAGCATCACCAAAAGTGGCTTCCCCTAAATCTACCTAAAGCATGACTTCCCTATTGTCCTGGGGTAGAGAGGGAGCAAACATGCATCCACATCCTACCTGGGCCCCCCTAGAACGAAGAGGGTCAGGATGAGTTACATCACCTCCTTTCTCTCTGGGTCTTCTCAAGCTCACCTTACGACTGCCATCCCCCCCTCATTATTTTGTTTTGGGCCACACCCAGTTGTGTTCAGGGTCTACTGTTGGCTCTGCACTCCAAAATTACTCCTGGCAGGCTCGTGAGACCCTATGGGATGTTGGGAATCGAACCTGGGTCAGCTGCATGCAAGGCAAACGCCCTACTGCTATGCAATCCCTCTGGTCCCGCAACTGTCATTCTTTCGTGAAATATGGGAAAAACAGTTTTCCTGGTGGTGGAGGAGGCTGATGTGAGAAATCAGTGACACCCCCAGAGCCTCCAGAATCGTACCCCTTAAGTGACTGAACCCACAGCTGATACCACCCACCTCTACCAATGTCCCATTCTAGGGGTGCATGAGGCTGGAGGGTCACTGAGTCCCAAAGAGCCGGTGGGTGAGTTTGTATGTGGGGAGGGAACCCCCAAGTGGCTCAGACACCATGGGGAACCTTTCACAGAGGGCCTGTGTGAGAACTGTGATGGAGGAGAGGTGGTCCTCCATTTCCCGCCACCCACCGCTGCTCACCTTCACACACAGGGCAACACTCCCCTTCGGGCACGTAATAGCGCTCACAGTTTAGCTCCCCGCACTGGGCGGTGAAGCAGACGGCGACACCCCCCTGGCAGCGGCAGAAGCGACAGTTGTCCATTCGGAACAGGTCGCCGTCGCTATACTCGACGTTGTTGAACACGCAGGCCGGCTTGGTCTCTGTGGGGAGACAGGGGCACGTTGGGGTCTGGTCAGTCCCTTCGGTGGGGGCCCTGCGAGACCCTGCCTCTTCCCCGACTCGGACCAACGGTGGAGGCTCTGACACTTGGTGAGGACTGAACATGACTGAGGTGACAATCTCCCGGGAGGCGCCACTAAAGGCGCGAAAGGCCAAAGGAAGTTATGATCAAAAACACCCTTATTGGGGCCAAAGAGATAATAACCCTATGGGGAGTGCATCTGCCTTCCATGCAACCAACCCGGGTTCGATCCCTGGCATCCCACTGCGTTCCCTAAGCACTGCTAGGAGTGGCCACTGTATGTAGAGCTAGGAGTAACCCTACCTGAGTTCTGGTGTGGCCCAGAACACAAACACACACTTACACACACACACACAAACACCTTTATTTATCCTCATGAAACACACCCAGGAGTCCAGTTTTTGCCCAGCAAGACCTATGTCGAATCCCCCAACTCCTGGGGAGCAAAGGTCACGGCCATCTGAGACCCTTTCAAGAGGTGACTTTTTTTTTGCTTTGTCACATCTTTCTTGACCCATCCTAATCACTGACCCCAAGCCCTCACGCCTTCTTCTCTTCTGCCCCCGACATTTATTTAGATTTTTCTGGAGTGGATGTTTCTTTCGCTTCTCCAGTACGGGCTCCAAAACCTCTTTCCCCTTCGTTGGGGATAATCCACTGTTATTTTTCACTCACCACTCACTACTGATGACATGGGACTCAATCCCTGCATGTGACCCACTTAGCAAGTGGACTAGCTCTTTGACAAAGAGATTAAAAAAAAAATAACAAACTTTACTTATTGATTGATCCCTGGCTCTGCACTCAGAAATCACCTCCGGCAGGCTGAGGGTGGGATGCCAGGAATCAAATCAGGTCCCTCCTGGGCCTGCCGCATGCAAGGCTCTCTGACCCCTGACGAAGAGATTTGAGTTTTGAAGCATCTTGGCCAAGCATGCCAAGCTCTGCATTCAGATCTCTTCGCTCTACACCCCAAGGTTTTCTATGAACTTTCCTTTGCTTCAAAACTCTCTCCTGAAAGCCATGCCTTATCTGTAATTTCAGCTGAGTGAAAAGAACTCAGATTGGCTATAGACAAAGCCCACCCTTTAAAAAGAAAAAAAAATTACAGATTAATTTTTTATTATATTTTTAAACTGACATGAACACCTTCAAAAATAGATATAGACTCAAGTCCGCAAGGAACACAGGGGTCCATACATCCCGAAAAAACAAGATCTATTCTGAGAATGCAAGGTTGGTTCAATACTCTCCCACCCCCCCGAATCCACAGATGAGAAAGGACAAAACCCATGTGGGAGGAAACTCAATTGGCTAAACTCAATACCCTTCTGTAATACAAATGTTCAATAATCTTGGAACAGAAGGGAACTTTTCTCCAACTAGAAAAATAGCAATCATAGGGCCAGAGTGATAGCACAGTGGGTAGTCGTTTGCCTTGCAACTGGGTTCAATCCCCAGCATCTTATATGGTTGCCCGAACCTGCCAGGAGTAATTTCGGAGCGCAGAGCCAGGAGTTACCCTTGAGCACTGTCAGATGTGCCCCCCCTCCCCCAAACAAAACCGAAACCAAAAACCATAAAACAAAATAGCAGTCAAGAAAAAAACCAAATCATGGCATAACAGTCTATGGTAGTGAAGATTTTGGTGTTTTCTTTCTCCTTATGATCAGGAACAAGAAAAATAAATGTTTGGTCTCAACACTTCAAAGTTATTTAATGTGGTACCCGAGACTCTAGCTGGTTTGGAAATAGGCGAGAAAAGGAAATAAAAATAAATATTTGGATTAGAAAAGGAGAACGTGGAAGTATTTCCAGTTACAGAAGTCACATAACCAAGTCCTGAGAACAGTCAGATGTACTCCTCCTAGTTACCCCAACCCCAACAAGACCCTATGTATTTGGATTGGAGAGACAGTACAGCAAATAAGAGCATTTGCCTTGCCTACCGAGGACCCGGGTTCGATTCCTGATAACCCCGCTAGTCCCTTGAGTACCGCCTGGAGTGATCCCTGAGCGCAGAGAGCCAGAAGGAAGCCCTGAACATAGCTCCAAACAGCACGCTATGGACCCATACAGAAAACTCACAATAAAACAACAACCAACTAAACAAACAAAAAAGAAATGACAATAAGCAGAAATACCCAGTATGACGCCGTTGGACTTCATTAGTTATCAAGGCCTAGAAAGATTCCCCCTTCACTACGGACACAGGAAAGCCAAACGCCAATGAAGATCAAGATGATGGAATTTCCTGCTCTTACATAATGTAAAAAAATAAAAAATAAAAAAAATAAGTGCAGCTCATTGGGAGAACCCTGCGGCAGGCAGCTCCCCACCAAAAACATGGAGCTGCGAGTATTCCACGACGCAGACACGGCTGGGGTGCCCAGGAGAGAGACGCTCAGGACTAGCACAACAGCTGGTGACAACAGCATATGTGGGGGATTCATGACCCACAAATGAGGAATGTTTCAGGGCAGCTCCAGGCCCAGAAGTGATGGCTGGAAACAACCCAGGTGTGCACCGACGGACTGCCCAAGGGAAAAGAGCCACCCTTCCCCAGAAGGGGCTGCTCAGCCACTTGGGAACAAAGACCTCAGGCATGCTGCAGCTTGCTGGGAGCTGGGGGGTGGGCACCGAGCAAGTGAGCAGAGGGAGGTGGGCAGAGATTAATGGCTGTATGGGGGAGGAGGCCGGGAAACTGGGGAGTCACTATTGATTGATCCTAAAAGGGGTTCTGGGGAAATGAATGCTCTAGAATTGCCTGCAAAGGCTGATGGTGCCCCCCAGAGTTATGTAAGCAGGGGTATAGTTCCAGGACCCCCCCAAGAGCGGATGCCTAAAAGCACGAAGCGTGTTAAGGGTCTAGACATCACGGGTTCTTCTTCTACATATGCAGCCATGAAGAAGTGTGTGTCACTTGTGAATCAGACCCGGGAAGATGAGCAAAAAGACCCGCTTGACCAGGAAAAAGTCACTGGCCGCTGTTGATGACAGACGCAGGAAGGGCGGCCGTTGGCCCCATCCTGGCTCAGTTGGGGGAGACAGGGGAGACTGGGGTGAGGGGGATGGGGGAGGCCCACGTACCATTAACACATTCAAAGACATCACAGCACTTGCCAGGAGTCCCGGTTCCACGCAAGACTCTACGTGGGGTGCTGCCCGCCTCGCACACGGGGAAACCACATAAGCCAGAGAGACACTCGCATCTGAAACCAAAGCAGAGGGGGAGACCCCGTGAATGAGCAGCAACATGGAGGTCGGGGGACCCCTCCCCAGACCCCACCATCCTCTGCAAAGGGGTGACGGGCTCGGTGATGCTGCAGTCCTACCGGTCTGCAGTCACCATGCAAGGTGGGAGTGGGTGGGATGATGGGGGATCTCATGGGATCTACTTTGAGAACCCCAGATTTTATTTATTTAATTTTGATTTTTGGATCACGCCAGATGGAGCTCAGGGATCATTCCTGGCAGGCTCAGGGGACCCTATGGGCCAACTTGCATTGGCCATGTGCAAGGCAAATGGCCTCCCCGCTGTGCTATTGCTTTGGCTGTGTCTGGATTTTTTTCAAGTTCCCTTCAACCCCAAGGACCCCTGGGATGGAGCTGGATTCTTCTCGTGACATCAGCCCTGAACCCCATTTGAGAAGGTGCAGCTGTATGGGCAGAAGCAACCCCCAAGCGCATATCTGGTGGGGGGGGGTGGAAGAGGGGTAGGGGGGGAATCTGGGGTACCCTGACTCCCCACGATGGAGCTGCCCCAGCAAGCACAGTGCGGCAGGGAGTGGCAGCTCCAAGGACCAGGCCAGGATCCTGAGCGAACACTGGAGCATCCACATGGCCCTGGGACGAGGACGTAGGAGATGGAAACTGGAGGGAAGCTGAGAGTTGGGGTGCCAATGTGACTAGGAGGGCTCAGAAGTGTTCCAGAATCCCTAGGGACAGAGGTTGGGCATGTGGGGTGGGTGAGGCATCCCGAGAAACACCGCGGGTGCTTCTGTAGGTGGCCAGAGGGCCAGGGCCATAGGAGGAAAGTGACCTAAGTCAGCTTAGGACCGGGCCCTTGGACCCCTGGAAAAAGAGGGCAGCAGGAAGCTCTGAGTCTCTCCAGCTGGACCCAGACAGTGAGGGAGAAAGAACAGAAAAGACATCTGAGGCTGGCAATCTGCCCCCCATCAGGACAGGTGGGGAATGGGGCCCCTCCAGCCTGTTTGTGGGGTGATGCCCTTCCCCCACATCCCCGAGGATGTGTGATGCCTTAAGCTGTTGTGGCTTTTTCTGGGGGTGAGAGGCAGGTGTGGCTTGCTCGGAGCCCTGAGGGGCAGTGCTGAGGGAAACTGGTCTGGGCTTGGATAGGACCTTGGTAGGGGTGGGGTGGGGGGCTGTTCCTGGCCTCTAGACCTGGGTCTGGGGGGCTGTATCCAGCCCTGTTCCCTCAGGTGGGGTGCAGGAATAGGCAGTGTCTGTGTTGAGTATAGGTGACCCCACACACGGGCACCTGACCTTGCTTATGGGCGGTCCTGACTGCATACAGGGGGTGCCTGACGCCACACGTGGGTGGTCCTGAGACTTCAGGGGTTCACAGGGCCCATCCCCATGCTGGGGTTTTGCCTCTCAGCACTCCCGCTGCCTAGGGGCCCCATTGTGGGGACACCCCATTTCTGGACAGCCCCTGCCCCATCCAGGTGGACATTGCTGCCCTGAGGCTACCCCAGGGCCAGCCCAGGTTCAAGTCCTGCCACTGCCTCTGGCCCGATCCCTGAGCTCTGCCTGTATGGTCCCTATACTGACCCCTCAAAGCCAAATGACTGCTCCTGGGGAGTCTGGGGCTGTGCTTCTTTCTTTCTATGCCCATCTGGGGAGGGGCTCTGGAAGGGGCCAGCACTGGGCAGGGCAATGGACAGTCCTTGCTCACAGAATATGGGGTTTCCTGGTCATGAGGGTCCCTAGCACCTAGGGCATAGAAGAACTCAGGAAAGGACTGCTGGACCCCGAAGTGCCCTCCAAGAAACTGCCACTCTGAACACAGGGGCATCGGGTGGTAGTGGGCTGTGCCTACCACGAGGTGGATCGGACCCAGGGATGTCTCTTGGGTCCACTCTGGGCAGTCTGGGTTACCAGGTGGGGAGAGGGACATGACCCACCAGCCCAAGGTCCCCTCCCCCCAACACAGCCAAGGAGGAGAACCCCAGAATCACAGCAGGGGCAGGGAGTGAGAAGCCAGCTCCAGCACCATCTCTTCCCTCCCCCTCTGCACCCCCTCACCAAATTCTAAAGCCCAAGAGATTTGGGCAGGTGCCCAGGAAACCCCATGGAATGATACAGCCTTGGGGGGCTACCTAAGTGCTTCCAAAAGTTCCGTATCTATCTCTTCTCTACCAGGAACAGAGAGGCTCAGCCCAACTTTACCCCATGCTCTCCAACATTTTGCCTTCCTTCTTTCACATCTCCCAGCAGCCCAGCCTAGTGCCCTCCCTTGTCAGTAGGCTTGTTTTTTTGGCGGGGAGGGTCTCAGGTAGTCTTCCTCCCCCCAGAAAGTAAGTTTGGGGAGCAGCAGAGATGTCAGGCTGAGTGGAAGGAGGAACTTGCTTAGCTGCCTTTGGATACCCGGAAAGAAGCGACCAAGACAGACCGTATTGGGGGACTCCTCCAGAATGGTGACAGACTTGTCACTTGGGTGCCCTAGACAAATGACACACACAAGGCAGGGCAGCAGTAGACGAGGAGGGGGTCCACCTTTGGGGAGCTGCAAGCAGGAGGAAATGCTCAGCACACCCCAAACTCTAAGTACCAAGAGTGCTAAGGGGTTGTGAAGATGTCTGGGTCCGACCCACATCTAGTCCCCAAAAGCCTGCTAGGGGTGACCTCTGCGGACGGAGCCAAAAGTAAGCCCTGACCCACCCTCACAGCCAAATAGAATTCAACTGAACTGGGGCTGGGGAGATAGCACAGCAGTGGGGCGTTTGCCTTGCATGCCACTGACCCAGGAGGGACCCAGTTTGATTCCTGGCACCCCATATAGTCCCCCAGCCTGCTAGGGATGATTTTTGAGGTAGAGCCAGAAGTAACTCCTGAGCATCTCTGGGTGTGGCCCAGATGCCAATCAATCAATCAATCAATCAATACATTTTTTTAAAAGAAAAGAATTCAAGTGAACTTGTGTCCCCATGACTAGTGTTCCACGTGGGTCCAGGCTGCCTCCCCGATTATGGCCAAAATCCCATTCCCAAAATCACAGCTCTGCCGAGCTCAGGGCTCCTGCAATCCAACTTTCTATCTGTGTGTCCCATGATGCTTCAATTCAAACATAAACAGAGACGGGGGAGACCAGCCTCATCGGAGACACCATGGGGAAAGGGTCCAGAACATGGTCTAAGATGACCTGGGGCTGGATGGCCGGATGCACGGGACAGAGACGGGAATGCAGCCCCAGTGCCTGGGAAGGCTGTGGGGTTGACAGAGATACCTGTTCCACCTGCAAGGGCAGAGACAGGTGACAAGGATGCGAGGCTTCAAGCTGGTGACAAGCCTGAGGACGGCCACAGAGGCTGAGAAGGCCACCCCACATCCACACACCTGCACAACACTGATGCCTGCCGCAAAATCTCGACTCCAAAGGCAAAGCTCATGGCTCCTGATCTGAGAAGCATCCCTCCCGGTGGCCTGTGAGCTTTGCTGATGGCAGCACCCTGCACCCCAATAGCACGGCTTGAACCACTCAGATAGATGCACCCCGATAACACGGCTTGGACCACACAGATGTTCAGACTCGGACCCACCTGATGTAGTCTGATGGGGACTAAGGGGGAAGGAAGTTAGGAGGCTCAGCTCCGGGATGGGCTGGTAAGGTGGTGGTGGTAGAGGGCTGGGTGGGCCACAGGTGAGTGGATCATGAGAAAAAAGCACCTGCGGGAGAGGGTGTGGAGAGAGAGAGAAACACACAGAGAGACACAGAGAGAGAAAGACACAGAAAGACAGAGAGAAAGACACAGAGAGAGAGAGACAGAGACAGAGATGTAGAGACAGAGAGAGGCAGAGAGACAGATAGATAGAAATAGAGAGATATTTGGGCCAGAGTGATAGCACAGCAGGTAGGGAGTTTGCCTTGCACGTGACCAACCCAGGTTCGATTCCCAGCATCCCTTAGGGTCCCCTGAGCCTTCCAAGAGTAATATCAGAGAGTAGAGCTGGGCATGAGTTAAAAACCAAAAGGAAAAAAAAGAAAAGAAATAGAGAGGGGCGAGAGCTATAGCACAGTGGTAGGGCGTTTGCCTTGCATGAAGCTGACCCATTACAGACCCGGGTTTGATCCCCAATATCCCATATGGTTCCCCTGAGCCTGCCAGGAGTGATTACTGAGTGCAGAGCCAGGAGTAACCTTTAAGCACTGCCAGGTGTGCTCCACTCCCCCCTCCCAAAAAAAAAGAAATAGAGATAAAGAAAGATAGAGGTAGAGATAGAGAGGTAAAGAGACAGAGAGATAGAGAGAAACAGAGACAAAAACAGAAAGGGAGAGAGAGAAGGAGGGAGGGAGAAAGGGAGAGAGAATGAAGAAAGAGGGGAGAGAGAGATAGAGAGAAACAGAGATAAAAACAGAAAGGGAGAGAGAGAAGGAGGGAGGGAGAAAGGGAGAGAGAATGAAGAAAGAGGGGAGAGAGAGAGCGAGAGAGAGAGTGAGAGAGAGAGAGAGAGAGAGCATTCAGGAGTCACTATTTTAATTGGGAGCTAGTGTCCTCATGGCCTAGGACCTAGCTAGGTCCCAGTCACCACCTGGTAGGGGCCAATCTAATGGCTGTCCTAGGCGACATGTGTGCATGTGTGTGTCTTCCATCATACAACATGCGAGCTCTTTCCTTGTTGAGAAGAAACAAAGGTGAGAACGTGATAAGAGGGTCACAGAAAATGCCCTTGCTGGGCAGGGCACTTGGGGACCCAAATTCCATCCTGGAATCCCATCCAGTCCCCGGAGCCCCGCCAGAAGTGACCTCTGAGCACACAACCAGGAGTCAGCTCTGAGCCGCCGCAGGACGTGACCTCTCCCCTTTCATCCCACCGAAATACTGAAGAGAAAACACACTTGCCTATGCCCCAAGCTGACTTGTCCACGCAGCGTGGACGACTGACTCGGGCAAGTATCAGGCCGGATACAAACTCGGCCACTTCCACCCCACACCCCGACACAGCCGAACCCCCAGAACTGCCGGGGCCCTTCCCAGCCAGGCAGGACCATCTGGATGCACTCTACAACTGCACAAGCCTCAACGCCACCAAGAGCGAGATGCTTTTGGGGGCCAGCTTTGGCCATGTTGGGGTGAAATCCTGTGAGGAGGGGGCAGAGTGGGCAGCTGGCAGGACCACCTTTTGGGGTCCCACTTCCCAGCCAGGCCGGAGCAGGTTAGAGGTGCTGAGGGGCGGCTGTGGGGACAGAGGTGGGGGCTTCTCAGATTGAAGTTGTTACTCAGCATTCCCCCCGACCTTGGTTTACCTGGGTTTCAGGACATGAGTTCCCTGGAGCCACTGACCCCCCAGGAGACCATTCGGGGCGCCAGCCTGGTGCCGCTGGCACCAGTGCCCGAGTCAGACTAGCAGGCTGGGCCTCAGTGGGCGTGTCTGCCTTCCCTTCTAGGAAAGCGTGTTTTCTGTCTGTGATCTGGGGCCCAGGCCAATCACAACATGGAATTCCTGCAATTATTCAGTTTCCAAAGCCTGGGTGTGGAAGACAGCATGCTGGCCTTTCAGTGGCGAGCTGGCTCTGCTTCTGGGGCTAAGAGCCACCGAGGCAGGAGGGAGACAACCAGAGAGAAGAAATAAGAGTGGCCTGGAAGACAGGTTCTTAACTTAGGCACAGAGAATGCTACTGGATGGCACCGGAAGAGCCAGGATTAGTTGTTTTCTCTTTTTTTTTTTGGGGGGGTCCACAGTGTTCAGGGGTTACTCCCGGCTCTGCACTCAAATCACTCCTGGCAGGCTCCGGGGTCCTATGGGATGCTGGGGATCAAACCCGGGTCAGCTGGGTGCAAGGCAAACTCCCTACTGCTGTGCTATCTCTCCAGCCCACATACCGAAGCATGTTTTAAATCTGCCCTTGGCTAATGCTTACTTTACATGCGCTGGGATTTTCAAAAATTTATTCTCCCAAAGCAGCCAAATGAATGATCCAAATGAAAGAAACACACATCCACCCAACTCCCCTTAAGTGAAGCAGATTAAGAGAAATTTGTCTACTGACACCAAATCTTTAAAAACAACAACAATAATAACAACAACAAAACAACAGCAAAAGAAACAAAATTCTCAAACTGTTAAATGCCATCATTTTGGAGACTGTCCCTGCCTCTGAAATCAAGTTAAATGAAATGCTCAAGGGCTATTTCCAAGGACTGACATGACCAACTGCAAAGGTTTGGTTTGGTTTTGGGGTCACACTGGCCATCCTCAGGGCTGATCCCAGCTCTGTGCTGGGGTGGGGGAGAGTTTCTCTCCTGGTGGTGCTCGAGGGACTATCCAGGATGCTGAGAATTAAACACAGGTCAGTCACACGCATGCAGGCAAGTGGCCCTCATGTTGTGTGCTGGCTAGGACCAGAGAGGCAGGTTAAAACCCATCACAGGCCCCTGGCAGAAACGCTGATGTTCAGGGGCCGAAGAGACAGTGCAGTGGTAGGGCATTTGCCTTGTGCTCTGCCAACTCAGGACGAACCTGGATTTGATTTCTTGGTATCCCATATGGTCCCCAAAGCCTGTCAGGGATGATTTCTGAGTGCAGAGCCAGAAGGAACCCCTGAGCGCTGCCAGGTGTGGCCAACATCCCCACACAAAAACAACAACAACAACAACAAAACAAAAAAACACCACCAAAATGCTGATGCTTGAACTTGGTTTGTTAAGAGGGAAGAGAGCCCCTAAACCAGGGGGGATGGGGGGGGCGTGTACCAGAGGGGTACTGGCCACTAGATCCATGCAGTGACTGACAGAGAAAGGGACAGGGGTGGAAAAAACACCCACTGAGTTCTCTGCAGAAAGAGGGGTGCTAGGACGAGGACAGAAGGGAAAAACACACAATCTGTCTGTGTGTGTCCTTGAAGAGAACAGCTCAGTCTACTGGCATTTATTTATTTATTTTTGGCTTTTTGGGCCACACCTGGTGATGCTCAGGGGTCACTCCCCTGGTGGTGCTCAGGGAACCCTACAGGATGCCAGGGACCAAACCTGGGTCAGCTGTGTGCAAGGCAAATGCCTTCCCTGCTGAGCTATCACTCCGGCCTCCATTTCTTGCTTCATTCAGAGGTTTCTGATCTTGATGAAAGCAGCAGTGGTGCTGTCTGAGTTGGGCCACATCTTCCTCAACAGCATCCCTCACCCCATACCCTGTTTTTTCTCTCCCACAGGTGGGTCTCTGCAGTTTAAATAGTGCGTTTTCACGTTGGCACCTTCTTTTCATTCCCTGAACTGAACTGTGTGGTGAGAGTCACCGTGAAGGAACCCACGTGCTTCTTTCTGTTTTGTTTTTCTTTCTTTTTTTGGTGGGGGAAGGGGGTTACACCCAGCGGTGCTCAGGGGTTACTCCTGGCTCTGCGATCAGAAATCCTGGCAGGCTCAGGGGACCATATGGGATGCCGGGGATCGAACCTATGTCCATCCTGGGCAGCTGCATGCAAGGCAAATGTCCTACCACTGTCTCCACTGTGCTACCGCTCTGGCCCCAACCAAGTGCTTCTGAGGGGCTGGCCATGGCTCACCCGAGTCAACCTCAAGACTGTGGGGTCCCAAGGCCCCAAAGGCTCCTTCCAAAACCTCTGCCTCCTGCCCAGTGAGCGAGCGAGTGGCTGAGACCTACTTTGGTCAGGGAACCTGGTCAGAGGGAGACTTTTCTTTTTTTCTTTTCTTTTATTTTTTTTATTGGTTTTGGGGCCACACCTGGTGACGCTCAGGGGTTACACCTGGGGATCAAACCCAGGTTTGTCCTGGGTCAGCCGCATGCAAGGCAAACACCCTACTGCTGCGCTATTGCTCCGCCCCTATGAGGCTTTTCTTGAGAGCAGAAGAAACCACGGCCCAGAAGGGGGACAGAGACAGGGGCACTTAGCAGAGTAGAGGTGATGGAAGCACGGTAAGCACTTGCCCACTCACTCGGACACTGCAGGACCCATCCCCTGCCTAGAGGAGTGCCTTCCCGGCCTGGACCAGTCACTGAGCAGATGCCTGGTGACGACGTACATGAATGTAGGGGTGCCTCCTGTGGGTTGTGGTGCAGGGCAGAGAAGCCGGGAGCAGAACAGGACAGAAATGTAAAGTGGGGGCCCCCACCGTGGGCTCTTGGGCTCAGCCCACGCAGATGGACAGACAAACAGACACTGATATACACAATCACACAGACATGTACACAGTGTGTGTGCCTCTATGTGTGACGGGATCTGTGAGTGTCTGAGTATGTGTCTACGTGTGTCTCAGTCCAAGTACGTGTCTCCGTGAGAGTGTACCTGGATGGGATTGTGTCTCTGTGTGTAGCTACCTCTTATGTGTCTCCATGTGAGTGTCTTTATGTGATTACGTCTCTGTGTCTCTCACACACGAGTTCTAGAGCAGCAACAGGAGCAGTGAGGGTGGGGACACGTGTGGGAGCAACCCTGGGGAGTCCAGTATAGTCAAGAGCCTCGGGAAGGAGGAGGAAGGCCGGGGCATTGGGGGTCACACATGGGGAAGAATGTACCTGTGAGTTCTGGGGAACCACTTATGCTCTATCCCCCCCTCAATAGTGCAGTACAGCTGGTGAGGATCCACCCTGTCAGAAAAGAATGCACCCCAAGACACAGCTTCCGCGAGGCATCCCCCCTCAGTTCCACTCGGTGAAGGTCAAGAGACTTAGATGGTGGAGGCCAAGGAGGCAGAATCCAGCTGCCTGCCTGAGCCCAGGCCCCCTTTCCCCCCGCATCTCGGGTACCCCCTGATTCTGGTCTGCTCTGGGCTGCCTCGGACCCCATGGCATCCCGCCTCTGGGAATTTTCCAACAAAAGACAAACAGAAATGCCAATTCCTGTCTGCCTTCCTCTGGCCTCCCCCACAATGAGTCAGTGACGGGAGCCCCCGCGCCCACCATTTTTCTCCTTTCCGGAATTCTTGAAAAATCCCCTTCTCTGTGCCTCGCTGGGAATCCAGGCCCTCGCTGGCGCCGGGGTGGTTCCAACCCACAAAAGGGCATGGGGACCCCTAAAGACGGTGCCTCCTTTCTCAGATGGGACAGGGGGCACACACACATATGCGACCCGGATGGGTGCACCCCCAGATCTGGTGGTGTTGGCAGTTTCCAGGGCGCACAGCTTAAGCAGGCACAGGCCACGGAACTTGGGAGTTCCCATGAACACAGGGTAGGGTGGCAGGAATGAGCCCACTGGTTGGGGGTGCTGCCTGGAGGGGAGACGGACAGAGGTGGGTCCTGGGGGGTTACAGACCTCAATTATTATCTCTCCAGGGTGTGCAGGGGGCAGTCCAGACAGAGACCAGCTCCAAAACTGAAGCCCTGAGATAGAAGGGTCAAAGGGGCCATTACTTTGGACTAAGGAAAACAAAAATAAACGCTTCTAAATCTTGACTTAAAAATAAAAACGGGTTTTTAAAAGGTCCTTTCAGCAAAGTATCTCAGAAAGGCAAGGATATAAATATTCCACAGAGGGGCCTGGACATGACCCAGGCCCTCCCGTCCGAGGGCCCAGAGCCAGCAGGAGCTTGGGAACTGGCCTGTGCCCTGCCCGTGGCTCGAGAGAAGCCCTATTTTAAGTTTTGGGATGTTGTAAACAGTGACAAGGCATTTCCACCTCGAAAGAACCAGAATGCAGACCCCCGACCCCCCCGCAGCCCTTCATCCCTGTAACTATTAAGGAATCTGGACAAAGATGAGAGGAACTAAGTTTTTTCCAACTGAACCATCAAGAGAAGCTCTGAGTGTATCAGGTATAAGAATAAAGCCACATTCTCTTTTTTTCTCAGGAAAATAAAAGAGGTTCAGGGGGGCTGGAGAGCTAGTACAGCAGGTAAGGCATTTACATTGCAGATGGCAGACATTGGTTCAGCCCCCTGAGCCTGGGCAGGAGTGATTGATCCCTGAGCAATGCCATGCCTGGTCTCCATTCTCGGGCTCTCTTGTTCTTTCTAGCTTGGATTGTCTGCTATTATCAAATGTTAGTTGGTAGGGCTGGAGCAATAGCACAGAGGATAGGGTATTTGCCTTGCACATGGTCATCCCAGGTTCGATCCCCGGCATCCTAAAGGGGATGCCAGCCCCTGAGTGCTGGGAAGCTTGGCAGGCCCCCAGCTGTCCTTGTCTTTTTCCCCTAACTCCAGGCCTTCTCTGGATGGTCAGAAGTGAGTTCAGGTGGACTCTTTGGGGTCCTCAGGCTTCCCCCCTCCCTCCGTACTCCAGGGGGGAGGTGTATGGGGAGGAGGGCAGCCAGATATCTGGCTTCTGATTTCTCATTTGATTCTGGAGGCCAGCTCTTCCCAGGTTTGGGGTTTGGGGAGTCTCCCTAGCCTGGGGAGTGCTGGGATGCTTGGCAGGCCCCCATCTGTCCCTCTCTTTTTTCCCTGGATTCCAGGCCTTCCCTGGGCGCCGGTCCAGGTGGGCTTTGTAGGGGTCATCAGGCTTTCCCCCTACCTCTCCCTACAGTAATGAAAATGCGCTTTGGGAGGAGGGCGGGTCATCCTAGCACTGATTTATGTTGGGACAGTCACTGGAAATTTTTTCTCCTTGGTCTCCTATTGATAGTATTGTATGCATATAGTTTATATATGCATAATATCCATCTTGTATTGTGACCTTGATACTGCCCTACAAAGCTCATTTCTAATCTTTTACTGCCTCAGTCCCAACCCTTTTTTCCCCCATCATCCCATGTAGGTGCAGCTCATGACATGAAGCTCACCACATAAGAGTGATGAGTGCAGTTAGAGAAATAACTACACTGAAAACTATCATAACAATGTGAATGACTGAGGGAAATAGAAAACCTGTCTTGAGTATAGGTGTGGGTGGGATGGGGAGGAGGGAGATCTGGGAAATTGGTGGTGGGAATCTTGCACTGGTGAAGGGGGGTGTTCTTTACATGACTGTTATCATACAACTACAATCATATTTGTAATCACAGTGTTTAAATAAAGATAATTTAAAAAAAAAGAAAGGCTGCTCAACCAATAATCCAGAAAACAATAAGATCAACCGTAGCACATCAATCAGATTGGCAAAAGCATTGACACAAAAGAATGTTTGGGGCTTCAAGTATTACTAAAGATGTGAAGAAATGGACCTCTTAGATGGTGGTGGGAAAACAGTGTTATGACTTTCGAGAGCAGTTCAGACATCAATTTAACATTGTGTGCATACCACAGGACCCAGTAATACCACTGCTTGGTTTGTGCACCAAGGCATTTAGCTCTTAGAGGCAGAGACAAGCACAAGGGTGCTCAGTGCAGAGTCATTGGCAATTACAACATTCTATTGACCTATAGTGAAGTCAGAGAGAAATCTTGGCATTTTTCTATGATTTACTCTTCCTCAAGTATAATATGGAAACCAGTTTATGGCATGATCACGGGAAAAGTAAAGAAAGCAAAAGAAAAAAGTTGGCTTGTTTAGGGATCTCCTAAAGTGGGGGCCCATGTCCTAAGCTAGACTGAATGAATAGGTTCAGGCTCAGGTGGCCCTGCCTGTTCAGGAGCAGGGAAGGGGGAGTCTTTGTCCTGGACCCCAGGAAGGCTAGTGTGGGGAAAGAGCTGGACAGGGGGCAGGAGTGATGGTGTGTGGAAGTTTCAGAGAGAGAGAGAGAGAGAGAGAGAGAGAGAGAGAGAGAGAGAGAGAGAGAGAGAGAGAGAGAGAGACAGACAGACAGACAGACAGACAGACAGACAGAATACCAAACTCTGGCTGTACCCACAGGGAGGGCTGGGGTCTGGTGCACTTACCCAGGAGGGAGACCCCATGGTGGTTAAAGGGAGAAGCAGAGGCCAGAGCAATAGCATAGTGATAGGGCATTTGCCTTGCATGCTGCCAACCCGGACACACCCAAGTCTGATCCCCTACATCCCATATGGTCCACCGAGCCTGCCAGGAGCGATTTCTGAGCTCAGAACCAGGAATGTCACCGGTGCGGCACAAAAACCAAAATAAATAAATAAATAAATAAGTAAAATAAAAGGAGAAGCAACTCAGTCCCTCTTGGCAGTGAGGGGTCCCCGGACCCAGAAGGCTGCCCTCGACCCAACTCTCTGCTCACACACTCTTAACACACAATACACAGGGCAAGCCGTGATCCTAGGCCCCATTCAGGGCAGTAGGAGGGCCTGGCTCATGGCCTTCGGGGCCCAAATTGAACTGCAGGGGGAGGCAGGGAGATGCCAGAGAGGTAGCTCCATGTGCAGAAGGACCAATGGGTGGGACGTGGTCAGGCCGAGGCCCGAGCAGAGCTGAGCTGAATGTCGGACATTTGGGTTGCAGGCAGTGGAGGGGCCAGGCTGGGGAATGGGGTGGGGGGCTACTGAGCATCAACTGAGAGGGGCTTTGAGCCAAGAACCTGCCCCTTTCCCATCCTGGTCTGTGTCAGCACGAGGGGCTCCAGAAGCCGAAATCCCCAGGGGGACAGAGACAAGCGTCCAACGGTTCTGAGCACCTGATAGTTCTGAGTTCTGTCCTGGGGTCCCCCACTGCCCTCTGGACCCTCTAGCTTGTCCATGCAAGCTGTACCCCCACCCTAATTTCTAGACACTGCTTCCTGCTCCAAACCAACAGGGCAGACAAATGGGCTCAGGGATGCCACCTGCCACTTACCGAGCTCTGAAAAATCGGGTGCTCAGGCTGGCAAGGGGTTCCCTGAACCCACCTCGCACACCTAGGCACCAGGAGGGGCCCCTACAGACGCTGAACCAAGATGGGTGTGTGTGCAGAGACCCATGTGTTCCCCAAGAAGATGAAGAGAAAGAGCTGTGTGGCAGCTCCACAGTGCCCTGAGAACTCTCTTATTTAGCCATGTGGGACAGGACGCCACTATATTGGGTTCGGGGGGCACAGAGCAAGGCCTGGCTCTAACTCTGAGCATAGGGCAGAAGGGTCAGTGAGATGTGGGGTCTGCTGGACTGCCAGGGGAGAAGGGGTCATGCACTGTAAAGAGGGGCTGAACAGGATGAAAGCCCCCTCCTTCCATCTCCGAGCTCGCTTTTCTCCCAACAGAGCCCCAGGATCCTGCAGCAAGTCTGGGGTACCATGGGAAGTGTGCCCCATATGTACATGGTCACGTATCTCCGGTCACGCCTAAGAGAGAGGCCAGAACTCAGATCTGTGGATGACTAGCCAGTCCAGGGAGCCGGGGGCTTCTCTGATGCCCCCGGTTCGGTCATGGGACCCCCTGGGAAAGCTGCACAAGAGATGCTCCATGTGTGTTGGGGGACAGAAAGGTCCTGTCTGGAGGGGACCCATGTGCCTGTAAGTGTGGACAGTTCCTGACCCAATGGACAGGTGAAGGTGGGCATTGCCCTCTGCAAATTCACTGCTGGGACCAGCCTTGGGATCAGTGCCCCAGAAAGCCAAGGAAGAGACTTGGGGAAGTTTAGGGGGCCAGGGAGGGACAAATTTGGGGTCCTAAGGACAGGGTGGGGACCCACCTCGTGGGCAGAGTGCAGCATCCATCCGCTGTGAGTCTGACTTGGGTCTCGTAGCTGTCCAGGGGGCACACGGCCTGCTGAACCGATGGGCACTCCACAGTGCTGCAGTCCACGCTGAAGACTGGAAGGGGCAAACAGAGTGGGAGGTGACTGGGATTGAGCGAGCCACCCCCCAAAATCGGGAGCCACAGAGAGCAGGAGACCAGGCGGCATAGTCATAAGTGGCAGGACAGACAGCCAGAGAGTTTAACGTAAGATGATGAAGCTGAGAGTCAGACAGAGGCACTTCCCATAGAAAGTTCCTGAGACGGACATTGTTGTATGTTGCTGAGAGCATCTCTCTGGAATTTTATCCCCGCCCTAAAAAAAATAAAACTCCATTCGGCCAAGAGTTGGAAACCTGCAAAGTGGAAATCCCCTCGGATTGGATCACAGGCCAGCATGAATGAAGATGCAAAAAGTCATCCAAAAAGGAGAATGCACCCCAAACCCTTAGCGAAGGTTGCCCACATGGTGGGGTGACAGAGGCAGCAGGCAGCATCCGCAGAGTGGGAAGGGGTGCCCGGGGAAGGAGCAGATGGTCAGGACCCATCTTGATGCCAAGGATACCCCCTTTTCCTGCCCATGATCCCCCAAGCAGAAGTGGAGACGAGTGAGCTGGAAGGACAGAAGAGCCGATTCGGCTTGGAAGATGCTTGGAAGATGCAGAAGATGCAAAAGATGCAGAGGATGCTCAGAAGATGCGGTCCCCAGGCCGGGCGCGCCTACCTGGCTTGCACTCATAGAGGTCACAGCACTCCCCTGGCGTCCCCGAGGCCTTGGACACCAGGATGTTGAGGTGCCCGGGCTGGCACACTTTGCGCAGGCAGCCCGCCGGGTCGCACACACAGCGGCTGGGCAGGGGGCAGCACTCCCCGGGGGGCGCATAGCCCTCGATCAGGATGGAATCTTCGGGGCAGTGCGGAGAGAACTGGACTTCGCAGCGGGCCTTGGAGCAATCCGGTTTCTCATCTATGGGCGAAAGAAAGAATTTAGCTGGCGCCTGGGGCCAGGGCAAAGTGGGGTGTTGGTGTGTGTGTGTGTCTGTGGTGGGGTACGTCTCCCACCCTCGATGCTCCAGGCCGAGAGAGAAATATGATGGGCACCCCCTAGGCACCAAAGCCTCTCTGAGATGATTCAGGATGAGCCTGAGGTGCCCTAGGGAGGTGGAATGTGGCCCCCCAGTGCCAGAAAAGAGAGGCAGAAAGAAGGAGAGGCGAGAAGGGTCTGCGCCGGCAGAGTCTGGACCAACCAAGAGCAAAAGCTGGTGGTCTGAAGGGAACGGGTACATCTGGGTTTCGGAACTGAGTCTTCAAGTGAGTGTTTTATGGCTGCAGATCAAGACTTGGAGGTGTCCGTGGAAGAGGCAGAGACAGTGGTGAGATGGCACAGCACGATGAGGTGATGCCGGGTGAACCCCCGTGGTTCCCCTCAGTCTGGCACGACCTCCTTCAGCCCCAGCCTGCAGACCAGCTGCTAGAGATAGACCAGGCGGAAGGAAAATAAAATTCCACCAAGGAGAACAAGGTTGGGTGTAACTCCACCCTGGATTTAGGTGTACCTATCTGAGACCTGCCCATTTCTGGGAGGGGTCTTGGGAACTGAATATTAGGTGTGACCTTACCTGCAAGACCCTGCCCATTCCTGGGAGGGGTCTTGGAATAGGTAGATAAACCCTGGAGCCAGAGGATTAGGGCTCTGCCCTGCTGCGCGCGCTGGCTTTTGGGTTTCTGCGTTCTGGTCTTTGACCAGCATGGAGCCCAAAGGGAAGATGGCTGACAGGAGTTAAGATGCAGGGCCAAGAATAACTAGTGCTTGAAAGGTTATGAGTAGGCCACACACATGTGGTGAATAGGGATGAATAAAGCTGATGCTTCCTGATGCCTGCCTGTGAGTGAGTTTGATGGATGGGGGTTGCAGAGCCACGTGGCCTGGATGGCATCCACCTCCATCCAGCCCCATCCTTAATTATTTGATTCAACAGTTGGGAGCTCTAGTTCTTGGTCAAGCTTTGACAGGACCTGGGAGTAAGTCCCTGAGGGCAAGAAGAACGGGAGCCCCAAAAAGTGTGGAGAAGAGAGGCAGGAGAAGAAGGGCCACATGATTCCCCACAGAGAAACCCAAACGCAAGGTTTCAAGCCGGAATCTGGTTTCTGGTGGCAAGGAATGACCAGGCAGGCTGGTGCTTGACCCTAAAGATGGCAATGGGGGCTTTTTGCCCCCCCCCAAACCAAGCCCCATCCATGCATTGAGGCACAGTCACACCCGCTTTGCCAATGGTGCACCCTGATATAAGCACATCCTGGGAGAGCTTCCTCAAGCCCTATTCTCAGTTCTGGAACATTCCCATGTAACACTCCCTGGTCTTGGACCCCCAAAGCCTGTGGGCATATGGGGTAGAACCAACCCAACTTGGCTGGCAAGTGTGGGCTGCTCCAGCATCTCACAACTCGGGGTTCCTGGGTCATAACCACATTCACAGACTTGGGCTAAGATTCAGAGGTCAAGCAGGAGGAGACAATGGAAGGAAATAAGGGGGCCAGGATGGGAAAAGGTTTGGGGGTCTTGGGCCAACCCTGACTGGCCATCCCATTGATATAGAAGCAAATGGCCAAGTTTGCTGTGGATGGGAGGAGCCATGGGGGGGGGAGCAGAACAGAGCAAGGTGGGTGGGGGACCCAGAGGGCTTGAGGGCTGGGGCATGGGGCAGGTCACAGCAAGATCAGGGGTGCAGAGATTCTATATAGGGGTCCCCCTGCCTGCGGAGCCCACAAGACCCACCCTTCCTTGTGTCCTGCTGGAACTCCAAGAAACTGCCGAGGAAAACAGACAGTGACTGAGTCCAGAGGGGATCCCCGAGAATTCCCCAGCAGGGGATACACCAATCAGGGCTAGGGGAAGAGAATCTTAATAGCGAGGGGGCTGGTATGATGGCCTATGGGCAGATCATCTGGCCAGCTTGTCCCTGTTTTGTGGTTCATCATGGAATGCAGATTCCCCGTCAACCTGTCAATCCATCCATCCCTCCCCCGTCCTCAGAAGACGGCCCTGCTCTATGTCAATCCTCTCATAATTTCACCTTCTCATCTACAGCTTCTCTGCAGAAGCTTCACTCCAACGACACAGCCCCCTTCCCATTAAAGGTCAAGTGCCCTTCTGGTCGCCCGGTTCCCTAGGGCTTTCCCTGCCATCCCCAATGGGTGATGGCGATGGGTTTTTTATAGCTCAAGCCCCGAGTGGTTTATTTTGCTAATGAAAACTGCCCTGGAGATGGGCGTGGGGCAGGCTTGGCTGGCCCAAAGGGTTTGAGAATCAGAATCCCTGGAAGGGTGGGAGAAGGGAGGAGAGAGATGGGAGAGAGGAGGGTGAGGCAGACAGGAGGCTGCCACGCTCATCACACTCTTCCCAATAGCCTCGAGCCCAAGGTGCTGGCTTTCTTTCCATTCTACTGGCATCAGTAAAGTTTGAAACAGGGGCGGGAGAGATAGCACAGTGGTAAGGCATTTGCCTTGCTTGCATGTGGCTAACTCGGGAGGGACCTGGTTTGATTCCCAGCATCCCCTATAGGTCCCTGAGCCTGCCAGAGGTGATTTCTGAGTGCAGATTCAGGAGTAACCCCTGAGCACTGCCGAGTGTGGCTCCAAATCCAACCAACCAACCAATCAATCAATAAATACATTTTTTTTTTTAAAGTTTGAAACAGTCCTTGTTTCCTTCAAATAAAACAGTTGGACTGATGCAGGGTAAGGCCACACGCAGCTGTGCTCAGGTGTCACTCCCTGTTCTGCCCTGAGGGACCCTCCATGCAGGTACCCTCACCCCAGTTTGGTCCCTCCAGCTGAAGCAATTCTGATGGGTCCCTCAGATCCACCCGAGACAACCATTGAAGTGCTCTGGGTCTGGAACATTCTTCCGGGGATGGGGTAAAATAAAGAAATCTTCTTGGGTTATTAGATTCTCTAGGAATCCTGCCTCTTCCAGAAAGAGCCACGCTGGTTCAACCAGGAAGGACCCGTCTAGTGAACTGCCGAACACAATCCAGTTCTTCTTGTGAAGTGCTTAATCTCTTCCTTGCCATTTGTTGGTTCCCCACTTTTCACCCCAGTGGCACCCAACATTCAAAGAGAACTATTGAGTTTACGTCTATTTCCTTAGTTTGCCTTAGAATAACAAATGATCTTAAACCATGATTATTATTATTATTATTATTATTATTTATTTTGGGGGGGCCACACCTGGCAGCACTCAGGGGTTACTTCTGACTCTATGCTCAGGAATTATTCCTGGCAGGTTCGGGGGACCTACGGGATGCTGGGGATCGAACCTAAGTCAGCCACATGCAAGGCAAATGCCCTCCCCCCCCCCCCCCCCCCCCCCCCGCTGTGTTATCACTCTGGTTCCCGGAGCTTGACTTTTTTTGCCTTTGCCGTTCTGTCACATCTGCAGGCACAGGCAACCTATGACCAATTCTAAGATCTCACGAGTCTCTCTAAAAGGATCCCATGTCCTTTTTCGTTTTCTTTTTGGGTCACACCAGCAGGGCTCAGGGCTCATTCTGGCTCTGCACTCAGGGACCACTCCTAGCGGGTCTCCGAGGACCAGAGGGGATGCAGGGGATTGAACCCAGGTTAGCTGTATGCAGGGCAAGGCTCTCCCCAGTGTGTTATCACTCTTGCCCAGGGCTGATGCTTCTTATCTATAAGATTATCAAGGAGGAAGTTAATTAAACACAGTTTTTTTTTTTTGGGGGGGACCACACTCTGCAGCGATCAGGGATTATTCCTGGCTCTACGCTCAGAAATTGCTCCTGGCAGGCTCAGGGGACCCTATGGGATGCCAGGATTCGAACCACCCTCCTTCTGCATGCAAGGCAAAGGTCTTACCTCCATGCTATCTCTCCGGCCCCCAAAACAACGTTTCTTAACATTTCTGTATTTCAGTATTATTTCAGTATTATTTTCTACAGCATCGTCAAAAACCCATGATTCTGACTAGCCTCCTCTTTGAGGGGGTTTGTGTTCATTTTCCAGGGCACACTGTCCAGCCTGAAAGGACAGGAGAGCTAAGCAGTGACTTTGGCAGTGACTTCATTTTTAATTTTTGTTTATTTATTTTATATATATTTGTTTATTTCTAATTGGGTCACACCCAGTGGCGCTCAGGGGTTACTCCTAGCTCTACGCTTAGAAATGGCTCCTGGGATACTCAGGGGACCATATGGGATGCAGGGAATCGAACAGGGGTCAGTTCTGTTTTGGCCATGTGCAAGGCAAATACCCTACCACTGTGATGTTGCTCTGGTCCATAAAGGAGCGATATTTTTAAAAATATCTTTATTTGGGCCAGGAGAGATAGCGCAACGGCGTTTGCCTTGCAAACAGCCGATCCAGGACCAAAGGTGGTTGGTTCGAATCCCGATGTCCCATATGGTCCCCCGTGCCTGCCAGGAGCTATTTCTGAGCAGACAGCCAGGAGTAACCCCTGAGCAACGCCGGGTGTGGCCCAAAAACCAAAAAAAAAAAAAAAAAAAAAATCTTTATTTAAGCATCATGATTTCGACAGTGACTTGGATTTCCCAGGGACAGACCCTCCTTTCAGGATCCAGAGTTGCTTCCTCCTCTCCGCCACCCCTAGTCACTTCACGCCAACTCTGCTGGGGCTATACCGGATCCAGGGCTGGTTCTTCTGGTGCCTCCTTCTCAGCCTATTTCTAGATCATTCTGCTCACAGAGTTACCTTCCTCTCCCGTCTCTCTCAGGCTGACAAAGTGGGAGAAAGCTGCACCCCCAGATTCTGCTCCTCATTCTCCAGCCCCTGCTGTGCCAAGAATTCTTCCCTAGAGACCGGACAAGAGAAAGAGACTCTGTGGCCTCTTTCCCTCAGGCACCAACAAATCTCTAACAAAATCTAACAAAAGTTCCAGGTGGAGTGATAGCACAGTGGGGAGGACATTAGGGTCCCTTGACCCTACAGGAGTGATTTCTAAAAGTCAGGAATAACCCCTAAGTATTGCAAGGTATGGCCCAAAAACCAAAATCAAAACAAACCAACAAACCAACACCCCCTCCCCACACCCATCAAAATCTCTAAGTTTACCAGAAACATGCTCAAAGTGGCAACTTACAACAACAAAAAAAATGGGCTGGAGTGATGGCGCAGCGGTAGGGCATTTGCCTTGCATGCGGCTGACCCAGGATGAACTTGGGTTCGATCCCCCAGGGTCCCGTATGGTCCCCCAAGCCAGAAACAATTTCTGAGCGCATAACCAGGAGTAACCCCTGAGTGTCACTGGGTATGGCCCAAAAACAAAAACAAAAAAACATAACTGAGGGGACCAGATCGATAGCACAGCAGGGAGGGTGTTTGCCTTGAATGCAGTCAACCCACCAGGTTTGATCTTCTGCCAGGAGGGATTCCTGAGCGCACAGCCAAGAGTAAGTCCTGAGCCACCAGGTGTGGCCCCCAAACAAACAAACAAACAAACAAAAAACCCAATGAAAAAGTGCCACCAAAATCTAAAGTGATAGTGCCCATGCCACCTTCGGGTGCTTGGAAAAAAGAAAGCCAGTATGACCATGGGACCAAGCTGCCCTCTATGGGGCTGGCCATGAACACTGTGTTAGGCACATGAGGAGTAGACGTGACTTTCCAAGGGAGACTATGGGGAGTTGGCAGCCAGCGGGGGTGACTGCCTCTGGGCCAGCTGAGGCCTTGTCCTGCTGGCCTGTGTCCACAGTCCCATCAGGTCAACCCTGCCTTGGTGAAGCAGGTATACCGATACAGAGACCAGAAACCAAAAAAGTGTGCTGGGCATATTCGCCCATTTCGTGCCACAGAAACTCCACTTTTAGGGTCTCTGAGAATGGTCCCCAGCGATCTCAGGTGGTTTCCACTAGGGCAGTGGTGACAACCTTTTTTTTTTTCAATTGAGCCAAATCTTGCCAAAACCACGATTGAAATTTATTTTGAGAGCCACACAGGGCGCGCACTGACAGAGGCTAGGAGCAGAGTCCTGACTCCTGGAGCAGCCGCCCGGCACACAGAAGAGCCACATTCAAAAGTGGAAAGAGTCGCATGTGGCTCGGGAGCTTCGGCTTGCCGACCACTGCTCTAGGGCGATGTCTTGGGGAACCCTATATTGGGCGCTGGCTGTGCAACGGAGTAGGTGAGCTCAGAGCAGAGAGGGGAAGAGTTTGGGTGACCCCTCATGCTCCCCCAACACTCTGCTGCCTCCTCTTGGGCATGGCAACTACTCAGGGGACTCTGGGTGTCTGGGGATTCAGGGGACAAGTCCCCGTGGCCACCTGCAGTGCAGCTGCTCCAAGGTGTACCCCAAGTCCTGCCCTCAGCAAAGATTCCCAGGAGGCTTTGCAGGTGCAGGGTCCGGGACATCACTGCCCTATACTTGTCTGCTGTCCCAACGGGTGACAGGGAGGTGGCCCAGAAACCAGATCCATGTGTCACTGTGTGGGTGAGGCCAAGGGTACACCATCGGACAGATAGGTTGGCATAGAGTTGGGGCAGAAGCAGGGACGGTCTGAGTGCTCGGGAGCTGGAGGGCAGGTCTGCCACTCGGACCCGGAGTGTCCCTTGTGCGGTGTACCCAGGGCCAAGGCCAGGTGTGGCATCTCAGAGAGAACAGAACAGGGCCAGCCTCCAGAAAGGCTTTTCAATGTCCGGGTCCTTGCAAAGGACTCAAGTCCCCAGCAGAGGAGGAAGGGACAACTTGGTCTCCCCAGCAGAGGAGGCTCACTCACGGTGAAGTGCTCAGCTATGGCCACAGGGCCAGTGTGTGGCTGGGACACCTCGCAGGTGTCTGGGATGACTGAAGGTGGCGTCTTTACTCTTTCTCTTGCTTTCCCAGTGCTGAGCCAGGCTCCTCCCTCCCTCGCTTTCTTGCTCTCTCTCACTTGTGCTCTCTCTCTTCCTTTCCTGCCCCCAACCCTCTATTTTCTCAGTGCTGGGACAGGCACCTCCTTCTTCGGTCCCTCCCTCCCTCCCTCCCTCCCTCCCTCTCTCTCTCTCTCTCTCTCTCTCTCTCTCTCTCTCTCTCTCTCTCTCTCTCTCTCTCTCTCTCTCTCCCTCCCTCTCTCTCTCTGCCTTTTTCTCCCCCCCCAACTCTTCTGGCGCCTCACTCCACCAAAGGGAGCTGGCCTGCACCACTGGCTGGGTGGAGCCCCTCCGGAAACTTCTACCACTCACTCGAGGCACGTGAGGGGGTCACCCTGTCCTTCCAGCTGCTCCGGGAACCCTTCTTTTCATCCACATTCCACGATTTTATCATGACCTTTTTTGGCGAGCGCAGAGGCGGCAAAGACTCATTCGGCACCGTCACGGCCCCGAGGGGGAAGAGGGAGGCTTGTTGATACAGTCCCCGAAATATTTCCTATTCCAGCTTGCTCAGCTCCGAAAGAAGCACCACTGGCTGGTACTTTCCCAGGCGCATTCCTGGGACTCCGGATTTAGGATGCAACGAGGCAGGGGCGGACGGCCGGGACCTGGGCTGCCCTCCAAGGTTCAGCAAGAAGACATCACCCCAAGTGGCTTTGCTAGCGCCCCAGAAAGCGAGGTGGCTTTCTACCGTGGGAGAAACAAGCCAAGCATTCCAGAGAGGAAGGAAAGGGATTCAAATTTTGGGGTCTGGGCTACACCAGGCAGTGCTCAGGGGTTAGGTTAGGGTTAGGTCCACCTCTGTAATTGGGAGGCAATTGGGAGGCGCGTGGTGCCAGAGATCAAACTTGGGGATCCTGCTGGCAAAGTGGGTGCTCATCCAGTTGGAGGTGACTAGGCTGCATTAGTTGCAGTTCTTAGCTATGTTTATGCACCCTTGAGAAAGCGCACTGTGAGGCGGGCAAGATGGGGAGAGGGGCCAGCCCCCACTATGCACACTACAGTCTTAGCACCCCATAACCCCCACCCCAGAGGGCGTATGTGGATAGCCTGAGCATGCACTTCTGGGTGAGACCCCAAAACCCAAAGGTAAGAGAATGAAATAAAATTTAGTTAAAAATCAAAACCCAAGGGGCCAGAGCCATAGCACAGCGGTAGGTTGTTTGCCTCGCATACAGCCGACCTGGGAGGACCCGGTTTGATTCCTGCCATCCCATATGGTCTCTTGAACCTGTCCGGAGCCATTTCTGAGTGCAAGGCCAGGAGTAGCCCCTGAGCACTGCCAGGTGTGGCACCCAAAACAATCAATCAATCAATCAATCAATCACTAAGTTAAAAAAATCAAAACCCAGGAACTGGATAGCACAGTGGGGAGGGTGTTCCGCCTTGCACGCAGCTGAGCTGGGTTTGATCTCAGCATTCCACAGGATCCCCCGAGTCTAACAGGAGTGATTTTTTTTTTGTTTCTGTTTTTGGGTCACACCCAGCAGTGCTCAGGGGTTAGTCCTGGCTCTATGCTCAAAAATCATTCCTGGCAGGCATGGAGGACCATATGGGATGCTGAGATTCGATCCACCATCCTTCTGCATGCAAGGCAAACACCCTGCCTCTATGTTATCTCTCCGGCGCCCAGGAGTCATTTCTAAGTGCAAAGCCGGGATAATCCATGAGCACCACCAAGTGTGGGCCAACCCCAAAATAACAAAATGAGAATTTCTGTGGGCTAATTTGGGTGTTGGCAGCCTTTGGGTGATACCAGAGTGAGGGGCTCTGAGTCCCACCATCCTGCCCTGAGACTCTGAGTCTCTTTCTGCCCCAGTTCCCCATCAGCAGAAGTTCTGGGATGTGCTCCGACATGCCAGTGCAAGCGGCTGGCCCAACGCCAGGCCTGGGAGCCAGGCTGCCATGCTGCGGTGGGGCTGAGCTCGGGGCCCCACTGTACCCCCTGAGACCACACAGAGCGGCTCAGCTGGACTGTTGCTGAATCAGTGGGAAGCGATGCTTCTGGCTGGCATCTCACCACTCGACAGGTGGTCCCTGAGGGCTGCAGTACCTGGGCGCCTGGGAACGCACAGGAATGGGTCGTGAGCAAGCACCGGCCCGGGAGATGCAGATGGACAGGAGGCCTGCAAGGAAGTTGGGGTTTGCTCACAACTGGTCAGCCCCAGAGCCAACAAGCAACTCCACATCCTCAGGGCACTGGACGACAGGCACTCGCCAGGCCTGTTCATGTCCTGACAAATCTTGGGCTTATTTCAGTTTGAGGAGGAGAATTTCCCTCCTCCTGGGAACCATGGGGCGCCCCCCCAACATCAAAAATGCAGATGCAGCAGGAGACATAGCACAGCGGAGAGGGTGTTTGCCTTGTATGCAGCTGACCTGGGTTCGATCCTTGGCATCCAATAAGATGCCCTGAGCTTGCCGGGAGTGATTTCTGAGTTCAGAGTCTGGAGTGGCGCCCATAAAAAAATTAAAGAAAAATACAGATACTTTTTGGGTTTGAGAGAATGACTTCAAAGGGCTTAAAATGGGGAAGGTCAGGGTATCCCCCTGCACCCTGGAACTGCCATGGTGTCCTGAGCATTGACCACAGAGCTGAGTATGTGCCCCACCAAATGTGAGAGAGACAAGGAGAGATAGAGAGATAGAGATAGATAGATAGAGAGAGAGAGAGAGAGAGAGAGAGAGAGAGAGAGAGAGAGAGAGAGAGAGAGAATGAGATAGTCCTTCAGGATAATCTAATCTTTCTTCTTTTTTGACATCTATATATAAAATCTTTATTACAGGCGATATTGGTCCAGACACTACACAATACCAACAGTACAAGTTGAATCTTTCAAAATCATCGTTTAAACAGCAAAAGACCAAGAAATAAAATTTTGAGTCCACTGATTATTTTTTCTCAAAAAGAAAAAAAAAAAAAAGAAAAGAAATCTCAATGCACATTATTTTCAGCTCCCTTATGATAGTGAAACATACAAATACAGAAAAATACCCCCATTTAACAATTGACTAGGTGTTAAATGGTTATTTGGCTTAAAATCTCGAGTTAAAAAAAATCCTTTTTTTCGGCAACCTACATAGAGATAAGTAGCAAACTTTAGTAGGAATAAACAATTTCATTCCGTTGACAACAGGTACAAAATTTTCATCTGACCTAGGTTCTGATCTAAGCACGAGTGTTGCTTCTCATCATCACCCATAATCTAATCTTTCAATCTTTAGTAACTCCAATTAAGACACATATGCTGGTACCCAACTATCTATGTTAGGACTTTGGAAACGACTAAGAAGGCTGAAAAAAATACTGTAGTTCTACCTCTAACTCTGAGAGAGAGAGAGAGAGAGAGAGAGAGAGAGAGAGAGAGAGAGAGAGAGAGAGAGAGAGAGAGAGAGAGAGAGAGAGAGAGAACAAAATGCAGACATGCAGAATCAAAGCACATCAGTCCTCAGTTCTCCCCCCTTCACTCACTTTAGTTCTGAGTAAACCAGAACCAACAGTGTCTCCAGCATCTTTCTGGAAAAGCTCAGAGTTTCCAACAATCAGCCCCAGAAAGGCAGAGGTGGGTATAGCAGGGCGAGGGGCTGGAAAGAAGGTGACCCCCAAAGGGGGCCCTCGTGTGTCCTGATGACTGTTGATATTTTTGGGCTACACCTGGGGGTGCTCGGGGATCACTTCTGGCAGGGCTTGGGGATAGGATGGCGGCGGCTGGAGATGGAACTGGGGTTCGGCTGCATGCAAGGGAAGTGCCTTCCTTTCGCGGAATGGTTGCTCCAGCCTTGCTGCTCGATTTCAATTCCAGCTTCTGAGTCGGGGGACATTTTATTCCCATCATCTGGTCCCCTTGCCCAAGGGTCATGGAATGGCTTTATTCCTGAGAGTATCAGGGCCCAGGTGATCATACTTGTTTTTCCTTTTATTTTTTTGGTTTTTGGGTCATAGCCGGTGGCACTCGGGGGTTCCTCCTGGCTCTGCACTCAGAAGTCGTTCCTGGCAGGCTTGGGGGACCAAATGGGATGCTGGGATTTGAACCACTGTCAGTCTTTGATCAGCTGTGTGCAAGGCTAATGCCCTACTGCTGTGCTCTCTCTCCTGCCCTTCATGCTTGTGTTTCTAACTAAGTTCCTTAGCATCACTAATTCTTCTTCAGATTTGTACAGCCATCGAAGGTCTTGGAGATACAGACCTCCCCACTCACCACACACTCCATGGGGCGGGGGAGTAACTGGCAAACGGGACAAATAAGTGCTGAGACCTCAGACGGACCCAGGACAATTGTTCTTTGATGTGCCCAGAGCCCGGCATGGCCATGGAGGAATGAACAAAGGGTGAGGAGAAGATTCAGATGGTGTGTGTGTGGGTGAAACTGTCCTCACACTGGGGGGGGGGGTCCTTCTGTGCAGGAAGTTTTTAGGACAGTGCGGTGTACAAAGTGAGGGATCAGGTATTATCAGTGTGAGTGGAGGGAGGGGAAAATCCATCAGACACAAGAGGCACACACAGCCCTGGGCACACATGGGAGGGTCCCCAGGGTGTCCACACGAGGCCTTGCTGGCCTCGCCCCGACAGAAGACAGAGTAGCTGGAGGAGGGGGGTCAGGGCTGCTTCCTTCTGGGGCGCCACTGGGGAAACGGGATCCATCCTGGTTTTAGAAAAGAAGGAACCAGACACTGGCCCATTGTTGGGGAACCCTGGTTCCAGTGGTGGGGCGCCACTTCCTGAGTCTTTAGAAGGACGCCGGATACTTGGGTGCTGAGCTGAGCCCCTGGAGCGATGAGATTGTGCCCCAGAATGGATGAATTGTGGATGGGGGTGGGAGCCAGTCAGCTGCAGGGGGGCTGCATTTTCTAGCAAATCCCTCACAACAGAAAGAATTTTTCAATTTAGCATCATCACTGAGACCCTCTGTTCCTCTTCTTAGTTTCTGTTCTGCTGAAGGTTAAGTGACCCGTGGAGGTCCTGGGTCTTTCAGTGGAAGGTCCTGAGGTCACATCCCGGTGCCGGAGTAATAGTACAGCAGGGAGGGCATTTGCCTTGCACATGGCCGACCCGAATTCGGTTTCCAGCATTCCATAGGGTCCCCGGAGCACCACCAGGAGTGATTCCTAAGCATAGAGCCGGAGTCACCCCGGAATGCCGCCAGGGGTGGCCCCCCAAAAAGAAAAAGAAGCAATAGGGGCTGAAGTGATAGCACAGTGGTAGGGCATTTGCTTTGCATGTGGCCGACCTGGGATGGACCCAGTTCAATCTCCAGCATCCCAGATGGTCCCCTGAACCTGACAGGAGCAAGTTCTGAGAGCAGAGCCAGGAGTAATCCCTGAGCGCCGCCAGGTGTGGCTCCAAAACCAAAATAAACTGATAAATAAATTTAAAAAATAAGAAAAAGCAAAAAGCAATAAGCAGAGAGGGAGTGATTTAGGGTTAGGGCAGGGGGTTGAGGTGCTGTTCACACCCTAGGTGCTGATTCTCTGGGGGGGGGGTGTTGCTGGGACAGCAGAACAAACATGGCAGGAAGGAGAGGATGAAGGAGGCCAATCAAGGGGGGTGTCGGGGGCAAGGTGGTGCCTACAGGATCTCTGAGCCAGAGCAACCAGGAATAACCATAGTCACATACCTCAGGGGTTTCTCTGAAACCATCAGTCCCTAGCAAGCATGCTAAGTGGAAAATGCCCCCAGATCATTCAGCTTTGTCAAAACCAACGCACAGGCCTGAGGGGCATGCAGGTGAGGCCTCTCACTTTCTTATTTATTTTTTAAACTTTATTTATTTATTGATTGTTTTTTTGGGGCCTCATCTAGCAGCACTCAGGGGTTATTCCTGGCTCTGTGCTCAGAAATCACTTCTGGCAGCCCAGGGGCCCATATGGGATGCCAGAAATCGAACCGGGTCCCTCCTGGGTCGGCCACATGCAAGACCAAGGCCCTACTGCTGTGCTATCTCTCCTAAGGCTGCTCACGTTAGACAAGGCAGAGGGGGCTTCTCAGGGATGTGGGCACCATGCCAGCAGGGGGATGGACAGCCCTCGGTCTCACGCTGCCTGACCTTATCTGCTGCTCCTGACTCCCCTGGACGGGTAAGCTTGGGGGAGGCCCGAACCCCAAGTGTCCTAGGCACTCTCTAACAGGAACCCTGGACTCTGCATGAACATGGAATATGGAATTCTGATGCCAGAGGTCTTGCATTCAGAGATGGGTGACAGCCAGACTTCCCAGTTCTATCCCCTCCCTGGACCCCTCTTCCTGCCCCCCCCCCCCATTCACCTCTGCCTGCCCCACTGCAAAGTTGTGCCTCCAGTTCCACCAGTTCCATTGGTCTCTCCCACGCTCTATAGCAGATCTGATGGAAGTTGATTGTGGACAGTGGGGAGCAGTGGGATAGGAGGTTCTGTTGCTGCTATTGGGAGGGTCTAAATTTCCTTTCCTGGCTCTGAAGCTCAGGGGCCAATTGTGTGACTGCCCCAAGTTTCTATGTCATGTGTGTGTGTGTGTGTGTGTGTGTGTGTGTGTGTGTGTGTGTGTGTGTGTGTGTGCCAAGCCTGGTGCGCTGAGAGGCTACATGGGATTCCATGTTTAGGAAACCATGAGCCTTGAATCCAGCCTTGGCCGCTGCAGGGCGAAGCTTCCACCTCTCTCTCTGGCCCCTCTGCTGGTCGAAATAACATCACCTCAGTTAGCTCTGATGTCCCTGGCACGGCCTGTGTCTAAGGTGCAAGCACCCATCACCTTGATTTCTAGATCTGTTTGAGGCTGTCACTTCCTCGAAGTAATTTCTCCCTGGGATCCTGCGGGGAATCCAGGGTGGGGTCAACACCCCATTATCCGGGGTGAGCCAGACAATCTCTGCAATTCAATGCAGGAAATAACCCATGCACAATTAGGAAGGAATAGCAGGCCAGGAACTCACACTGCAAGCTGGTCACCCACAAGCCAGTTGCTCCATTACTTGGAACCATGAGTCAAGATGGCAGCCGCCCTTCGAGGCCTCCAAAGTAGCCTTTATTGAGAAAAACAATGCCCACCCCCAAGGGGAGGGGAAAAAGCCAGATGAGGAGGCAATGGAGAAACATCTTTTTTTTTTTGGTTTTTGGGCCACACCTGGCAGTGCTCAGGGGTTACTCCTGGCTGTCTGCTCAGAAATAGCTCCTTGCAGGCACGGGGGACCATATGGGACACTGGGATTCGAACCAACCACCTTTGGTCCTGGATCAGCTGCTTGCAAGGCAAACGCCGCTGTGCTATCTCTCTGGACCCGAGAAACATCTTTTTAACAAGAAAACCAAAGGAGCCAATTGAGAGACATCTGATTAGAAGTCAATGTGAGGACCTATCCAAAGGCCTCTACCAACAGGAGGGGATGTGGGAGACCCTTACCAGCAGGAGTGGGGGTGGGCGTCAGGTGGGCAGTTCTGCTCACACCCCCTTTCCAGGCTGAATGGGGAGTTTCCTGGCTTCCTCGATGGTGCGTCCCGCCCTCCACCCAGTACAGTAGCCCAGGCGGCATTTCTAGGAACTCTTCAGTCTTGAGTTGGTGCCACGCACAGCAGATCCCCCTGGCCTGCCAAAAACGGCATATCAGATTTTTAATTTGTCCCAGATTTCGGTTTTGTAGTTAAAAAGGAAAAAAAAAAAAACAAAAAACAAAAAAACCCTCCAGACCCAACCTTGGGCCTTCTAGGCACCCTCTTCTTCTCTGTGCTAGTCCCCACCGCTCTCAGGCTTTTTCTGTGACAAAAACAATCAGCCCATGACCCGCCAGTGACTTCCACATCTGTGGCCACCGAGGCAGCTGGCCCGGCACCCCCCCCCCCCGGGCTGTTTTGCTCTAACGATCCCGGTGTGCGGGAGGAACCCCCAGGTCACGGTTTCATGGCTAATTAAATCTGGGATTCTGAAACCCCCCTTGGCTGGGTTTCGGGGCCACAAATCTCCAAGCCAGACACTCAAGGCTTGCGCTGCAGCCTGGAGTTTGACGAGAGGAACAAATGCCAGAAGGTGTCGCCAAGAAAACCTCTGTCCTCTGCAGCCAGGAAGGGAATTTGGGGTAGCCGGGAGCCGAACTTTACGCCAACTTTTCCCAAAGCTTCAAGGAAACAGAAACTGCTGGAGGCTGTGGGATTTCTCTTAGGAAAAAGACTTTGACTCTGATCACAACTGCCAAGCAAGAGACACCAAGGGTGCAGACCTGGCTTCAGGCCGACTCTGGTCAGCCCTCAAGGCACTGCCAGGTGACCGCCTGGGTGAGCTCTGGTACCATGTGGGCCCTCACATCGAGCTGGTTGGTCACAGAGGGGTACTGATCTGCACCTTCCCTAATAAAAACCAAAAATAAGCCATGCTGGGGCTGGAGTGTTTGCCTTGCACACAGCCAACCTGGGTTCAATCCCCGGCATCCCATCTCAAGGGTCCCTTGAGCCTGCCAGGAGTGATTTCAGAGCACAGAGACAGGAGTAACCCCTGAGTGCAGCCAGATGTGGCCTTCTCCCCAAAGAAAAGCCACCTTGGATTAAATGGTGGGAAATACAGACAAGACAGGCTGGAGTTTAGGCCAGAGGCCGACACCAGCTGGAGTCACGTCTGAGGGGGAAACTTTCACTCTGGTGGGGAGCCCTCCCATCTGGCTACTGGATCCCCCCATCAGCTCTCAGAATCCATCCAGGAAGACATCAGTGGCCACATCAGTGCAGAGTCAGGCCCACGGTAATACCTGGCAAAGCGGCAGGAGAGCTCAGTGGTGGGCAGGGGGCTCTGGGCCAGGCAGTGGGGAGTGGCTGAGGACATGGGGGAGGAAGGATGCTGAATTGTGAGGTGTGACTGCTCCAAATTTCCTCTCCTCTGGCTTGTCCAATCGGGGCATCTCGTGTGGGCTTGTCCCCCACACCCAGGGAGCCTCCCTAAAATCTTCAGAAAGCACTCACCACACTCTTTTTGAGCTCTCAATAGATCCTTCAGGGAGCACCTCTACACTCTTTGGGAGTACTCACTACATCCTTTGGGGGAGCACTCACTACTCTTCATTGAGCATTCACTAGACCTTTCAGGGGCACTCACCACACCCTTTAGGGGAGCACATACTATACTCCCCCAGGAAACAACCACTACACTCTCTGGGGGGGAATCACTCACTTCACCCTTTAGGGACCACCCACTATCCTCTCTGGGGAGCACTCTCTTCAGGGAGCACTCACCACACTCTTTGAGGGCAGATTCACTGCATCTGGGGAGAGCATACATTACACCCTTGTCACTTGGCTGAGAGTTGGGGGTCTTGGTCCTCCACGGGCCTTCCCTTCTTGCTCCAAGGGTGAACAGGCGTGAGGGAGGCAGAAAAGGAGTTAGAAGACCCAGCCCGTCTCCATGGGTCAGTCAGAGGAGGGAGCTGGGAGCCTAGATGGTGAATGTTCCGAGTCTCAGGTGACCTCCGACCCCATCCTCAAGGTAATGGTGGAATCCTGGCCCCGCACTGGCTTCTGCCTCATGGACCTTCTATTTCATTTACTCGATCCAAGCAGATTCTCACGCAGAATTGTCCAAAGAAAGCACAGAGGGAGAGAAGCCCCCTCAAGTTTTGTTTTATGAGAAAGCGACCTTTAATCTTTAATTAGGACTAGCAGGCAGCCAAGGGATGTGAAACATGACAAGTGAGCATGGGTGTCTCCCGGCACGGTGGGACCCACACTCAGACTCTGCCCTCACTGTCCTGGTGCTTTCCTGCCCTTCACACGTTCTTTTTTATTTGGGGAGGGGGGGTTACTTAGTGGTGCCATGAGTTACTCCTGACTCTGTGCTGCAGAATTACTCCTGATGGGCTTGGGGAACCCTACAGAATGCCAGGGATAGAACCTGGGTCTGCCACATGCAAGGCAAAGGCCCTCCCTGCTATACTGTTGCTCCAGTTCCAATTCTGGCTTCTTCTTTTTTTAAACTTTATTTATCTGTTTATTTTGGTTTTTGAGCCACACACAGCGGCGCTCAGAGATTACTCCTGGCTCTGCACTTAGAAATCGCTCCTAGAAGGCTCAGGGGACCATATGGGATGCTGGGAATCAAACCCAGTTACATTCCAGGTAGGCCACATACAAGGCAAATGTCCTGCCGCTGTGCTATCTCTCTGGCACCAGTTTGGGCTTCTTGACAGCAAAATTTCCTGTCCCCCTGAAGGCAGCATGCTTTCTTCCAAAGATAATTCTGACCAAGCAAAAACAACAACAACAACAACAACAACAACAACAAAAAACTGTCCCCACTTGAGAACTAGACACCTCCAAACAGGCAGCCCCACAGACCCATAGGGTGCTATTCCTAAGTCCCCGACAGTGTCTCACAAACCCCCAATGGATCATGACAGGTTTGGGGGTAACGTTTGGTTGTACTTATTTCTGGCTTGAGAGACACACCCAGGGGTGCTCAGGGCTTGTGGCTCTGCACTCAGGGATCACTCCTAGAGGGCCCAGGGGACCAACCCTACATGGTACAAGGACTGAATTCAGGTTGGCTGTGTGCAAGGCGAGTGCCCGCCCCATGGCACTATCACTGCAGTCCCTCAAACACTCTGATTTGGTTATATGAGAAGAGTAAGAAGCTTCTGTTTCCTCCAACACCAGATGGGATGTTGAGTACTGCTCTGCTTTTGGGGGGACCAGAAGGCCCACTGGATGGGTAGCACAGATAGCATCAGACCTTGACCACCCTCCACAATATCCCCTGAAACACACACACACACACACACACACACACACACACACACACACACACACACACACACATAGCATCAGACCTTGACCACCCTCCACAATATCCCCTGAAACACACACACACACACACACACACACACACACACACACACACACACACACACACACACACACACACAGTTGGCTCCTCAGGCACCCTTCCAGGTTCAGGAATGTGGGTGTGTCATGCTGGGACAGTCCCTGCCGCTGTGGGCTGACCCCAAGACATGGGCCACCATCCACAGGAAGAATCTGAGGGACACTTTTTCAGGGGAGTAAGGCAGGCAGAAGTGAGGGCTGTGCTGACAGTCCCTGGGGAGGGTGGAATGCAGGGAGAGCAGTGGAGACGAACCAGAGTGCTGGAAACTTTGGGATGGATAGACAGACGGATGGATGGATGAGAGGATGGATGAATAGACAGATGGACCTACAGATGAATGGAGAGACAGATGGATGGATGGACAGATGGGTGGATGGACGGATGAATGGACAGATGGATGGATGAATGGACAGATGGATGGACATGTGGAATGATGAATGGACATATGAATAGACAGACAAATAGACGTATGTATGGATACAAGGATGGATGGATGAATCGATGGACAGATGGACACAGGAGGTTCAAAGGGCTTCATTTGTAAGTACATGTCTAGGTTGTGTCTCTAAAGTGAAAAACCAATTTTCTCTGGGGGGGGGGGTGTCTCTCTCCCCAGATCTGAGCTCCATCTTTGTGGAACGTACTAAGTCTGTGGTCTCTGTCTGAGGCTCAAAACATGTTCAGGGGTTCTGATAGACTTGGAATAAGCAATAAACATGGGTTCCTGACTCAGGCGTGCAGGGCCCCTGACTTCGTCCTGCCTCGTCCTGACACTTCCACCTCAGCCATCCCCATCATGGTCCCTGAGCACCTCCCTAGGTTGGCCCCACGTGAATAGAACACCCACCCCACCATCCTGGACAGCCCTGGGGTGTCACAGGATCAGTCCAACTGTGGTGTCTCTTGGCAGCTTTTCTTGGTCTTTCCCTGTAAGACCAGAGCAAAGGGGACAGAAACCTGATCTCTCTCATTCACTGGGTTCCCATCCAGTGAGGATATAAAAGCTCCAAACTCCAAACCAGGGCTCAGGAGTCAAGAGGGTTTCGGAGAACCACCCTTACCTCTGCTACCAGTTGGGCATCATGGTCCAAGTTCTTCTGCTTCAGGTAACCTTTATTGAGCAGCTGGGACAAAGCCCTCGGATCATAACTTCGATCACTGGGCCCGCGTGTCTCTCCTTCCTTGCCTGCCCAGCAGTTCCGAGCGACTCAACCCCCACACAGAGGGGAGACACCCCCCTCCAAATTCAGCAGAGACAAGAGAGTAAAGGAAACCCAGCAGATCCAGATAACGGGGCCTCTCAGTGGTGGCCCCCTGAGAGCCTCGCGGCGCGTGCAAAAGCAGCTCATCTTGGAGGCCTGATCTGCACTCACGTGGGACCCTTGTTTGTTTGCTTTGGGGTGCCCGGCCCGGCTCGGGAACAACCGGCCATTCAGCCGGGCCCTCGGCGGGGCAGGGAGCATAAGAATATTGATCTTGGCCGACAGATTGTCCTTTCCCGCTTGTGTGAAAAGCCTGTGTTGACTGTGGAAAAAAAAATGAAAGAAAAAACCTCCACGGGAAGAAAAGCCCCACTGTTGAAGCGGGGACCGAGAAACTAGAAAGAGCCCCAGCCAGCTGCTAGAATTCGCGGCATTTCCTGGGCTGTGTGACGCCGTCCTGTAGCTGAAGGTCAGGGGGACACAAAATGAAAGGCCCGGATCTCTCTCTCTCTCTCTCTCTCTCTCTCTCTCTCTCTCTCTCTCTCTCTGCCTGTCTGGAGCAAGGCAGGGACTGGTTCCTTCCTCCAACAAGGCCGAGAGTGAGCCAGTTCAGACGCCCTAACCCCTACCCCATTCGACATGGCCTGCCGGGGCATGACCCTCTGTCTCCCTGTCTGTCCGTCTGTCCCATCAGTGACTGCTTTGGTTCTGGGCCAACTCCTGCACTCTCTGATAATGTGGGAAAGCCTGCTAGGCAAAGTGATGCCCTCCACATGCCCGGACCAATGGGAGATGAGAAGGGAGATGAGACAGCGGTGCATGGAGTGAGGGCGCAGCAGGCCAGGGGGTGGATGGGAGGTAAAGGGGCCGGTTCCTGGACAATCTCCCCAAAGCCCAGAGGGGGCAAGTGTATGACACTGGCTTAGAAAAAACGCCGGATACAGAAGAAGAAAAAAACATGCAAAGCCAGTCCGGAAGCGGGAGCTGCTGCTACGCAATCCTGCGGGGGTCCCTGGGAACCCCCTTTTCCTCCAGGCCTGAGTGTCCCAACCCGCTGGGGCCTTTCCTTCCCATATATAGGAAACAGCCTGCCGGGCCAGCGCGCCCCTTCCGGGGAATGGAATTTCAGGTTATTTGTTGGAATGTTCGGCCCCATTCCTCGGGGAGACATCCTGGCTCGGGACTGACATACCATCTGCGCGTGACCCGTGGCGCCCTGGTCTCCTGGGGGTGGGGTGGGGGTGTGTGTTCTGGCCACTGCTGCAGCCTCCAGAAATGTCAACACAGGGTGGAAGGGAGAGAGAACCAGCTTTCTCCAGGCCCTGCAGGGCTGGGTGTGGTTAACATCCGATAAGGAAAATGAAAGTGGAAAAAAATGAGAATAATATTTACTGGGGAGATGGTCAAAGCACGGGGAAGACACCCCCTTCCCCTGCCACCCCCCACAGACTCCACATGCCTTACTTAGGGAGAAAGGTCGGAATGCAGAGGGAGGGGAACTGGAGGGGAAGAGAGGAGGGGGAGGGCAGAGTCCACAATCTACACCCCCCCCCCCAAGAAGATGGGAACCTTCCTGGAAAGCTCCATACACACGTATATGCAAGTATGGAAGGCGCTCTGGGGCTCGGACGCCACAAGCTGCCTCACTGGAGATGCTGGCTCAGCTGCTGGTACCCTTAGAGAAAAAGCTTTAGGGAGGGGGGCCTGGATTAGGCAGGGGTGGTGTGGCCCATGGCATATGCCAGTTTTGTGCCCTGCAGAGCTGTGGCCGGGCCTGACGATTTCAATATTGCTTCCAGGGTGCTTGACGGGGCGGGAATAAGCTGGTGCCCCTGTTCCCCCCCAAAATGACCAGAACTCAGAAGGGTCCACGGTGGTGGTGGGGGGCCCACAGTTCTTTCCTCTTCTATCTACGCCCACCATGGGTGTTGGTATAAAATATGGAGGTGGTGAGAGGCCGGAGGGAAGTGATGTAGCACAGCTGGGAGGATGCTGGCCTTGCTTGATGCCAATTGGGGTTCGATCCCTGGCATCCCACAGGAGTGATTTATGAGGGCAGAGCCAGGAATAATCTCTGAGTGCTGCCGGATGTGGCCCCCAAACCCCAAGCCCAGACCAAATCAAACAAAAAGAAATCCAGAGGTGAGGGGGGCTGCAGAGCTGGGCGGATATCACAGACTGGCCGGACATGGGGGTCCCCGGACAGGAGCAGGGAGGCCTCGGAGGGACCCAGTGGGGGAAGAGAGTCACCCCAGGCTTGCAGAGCCAGTGGGAGGCCACTTTCCAGGCTTCTGCTGTGACTGCCCCATGCCTGGCACACCCCCCCCCCACTCCCAGCCCTCTGGACCGCACCCCCTCTGTCACTGGTCTGGGAAGCTCGGGCACCTCTGTAGACAGACATAGGGACACAGAGGCATCAAGAAGGATGGATTCTAAACACGCTGGATGGAAGGGATTCCCGGAGAGACGCCTTTGTTATTGGAACAGGAAAAGAAAGCCCGGCTGATAAGGAGAAAGCACTGGAGGGAATTTTTGGGAAATGAGAACATATGCATACGCAATGCATGAGCACACTCACACATACTAACACAAATAGATGCATGCTCACAAAGGCACACATGCAAACTCACGCAAACACATACATGTCCTGCTCCAGCAACTCACACGCAGCTCTCTCAGCTGGTCTCTGGCCTCATTCCCCGAGTTTCCTGTTTTCACTTCCCACCTCAGCTAAACTGGCTTCCTCCCAGTGGTGGCCATGACCGGCCTCCCCGCTTCCCCCCCGAGTCTCCTCCGCCCTGTTATCAGGACATCAAAACAACAATGTATGCCCAGGCCCATAAAAATTCTAAAATACAGGGGCCGGAGTTGCGGAGCGGAGCCGGTAAGGCATCTGTCTTGCAGGCGCAAGCCTAGGATGAACCGTGGTTTGATCCCCGGCGTCCCATATGGTCCCCAAGCCAAGAGCGATTTCTGAGTGCGTAGCCAGGAGTAACCCCTGAGCATCACCGGGTGTGGCCCCCCAAAAACAAATCAAACAAAAAGAAAATTCTAAAATACAGACACTGTTAACTGCTTATGAAAATCAGTAACGGCGCCTCCCAACAGCCCTACTTGGCCAGGACTGGAACGTTCCCAGGTACCGTGGGGTGGAGCCGTTACTGCGGACCCACGACACACCTGTGGCACTGGGGACTGAGGCTGCTTTCACCCAAGGAGGAGGAGAGATGCCAGGATGGGGTGTCGGGTCCGAGCAGGTCCCCCTCTCCCTGGCTCTGGGGGACAAGCGTGTCACTCAGGGCCATGGCCCACACCCCACTAAGGGAAGGGCGGGACGGCCAACAGCCGCCGGCTAAAAGCTAACATGAGTGCTGGGAAGGAAGGCCAGGCGGGAGGAGAACCCAGAACTGATTTCTGATGCGACAAGCCGAAAAAACACGCACCCCCCCAGTACACCCCTGATTTTATAATGCACCATTCAGAGAAGCAAACAAGAGGCTTAGAATGACGCTCTGGTGCATGCACAAGGCCAGCCCGAAGCTGAGAATCAAGCCTACCCCATGAAACATTTGAGCTCTCTCTATGACTCTTTTACAAAACATGATCTCTCTCCCTCTCTCACAGGGTGAGATCACATGGAACATGTGATCTCTTTCATGGAACACGGGATCTCTCCCCTTTCATGGAATATGCAATCTTTTACAGAACATGTAGTCTCTCTCATAGAACATGTTATTTCTCTCCCCTCTCATGGAACATGTGATCTCTCATGGAATGTTTGCTCTTATAGAACATATGATCTCTCACAGAACATGTCTCTCTCATTGAACATATCATCTCGACCCCTCTCATGTTCTCTCATGGAACATGTCATCTCTCTCTCTCTGTCTCTCTTTCTCTCCACAGTGGATGGGGAAGGCCAAGGGATCCCCGAAGAGATGTTTTCCTGCTGAACTTCAGGACCTCATCAACACCCGTTCAACCCAGCCCTTTGGGTCTGAAGCGGTGGCGCAGTGGTAGGGTGCTTGCCTTGCACTCAGCCAATCCAGGTTCAATCCCCTGGCCAATCCTTGGCCAATCCCCTTGGCGTCCCATATGGTCCCCCCCAAGGCAGGAGCGATTTCTGAGCCCAGAGTCAGGAGTATCCCCTGAGCATCACTGGGTGTGGCCCAAAAACCAAAAAAAAAAAAAAAAAAAAAAAAAAAGAATAAGCGCCTCTTTCTAAAGTTTGTGTGTTTGCTTGTTTGGGCCCAACCTGGCAGAGCTCAGGGAACTACAAAGGGGTGCCAGACCCAAAGTGGATCGGCTTCCTGCAAGACCAGCTCCCTCCGGGCTGTGCTACCTGCAGGTTTCCGCCCAAGGTCACACATTTGAGACTCAGAGCGTGGTTCTGAGACTCCACCGATGAATGTGGAAATTATCTCTGGGCTGAACCTCGGCCAGGCTCCCTGGTACACATACTTGAATGGACGTAGGGCTTTGGCCTTCGAATTTGTTTCTCAGGAAAGGGAGAGAAAAAAAACCTGACTTCTTACAGAATTTTGGCCACGGGCTGGCGGCTTTATTTAGACAAACAAAACACTGTTTAAAAAATACTGTTTTGCAGGAGATCCGCTGGCCTGGCATGACCTCAGGTGACCTACTTGGAGATGAGAAGAAGACCCTCAGGAAACCCAGTTCAGAGAAGGAATCAGATTCAGATTAAGCTACAATAATTAATCACTGTACTTAATTAATTAGTTAATTAATTACTGATGAGTAGATGGGGCACAGTGATTAAACCTAAGGAGTGCCAGAGAGATAGCACAGTGGTAGGGCATTGACTTGCGGTAGGGCATTTGCCTTCCATGCAGCCGGTTCAGGACAGATGGTAGTTCGAATCCCGGCATCCCATATGGTCCTCTGAGCCTGCCAGGAGTGATTCCTGAGCACAGAGGCAAGAGTAACCCCTAAGTGCCGACGAATGAGATTTTCAAACAAACAAACAAACAAACTTTAAGCCTAAGGGGCCACTCCTGGATTGCTAGTGCCCAGATTCTCCCCAGACCAGCCACTGCTTTAAGGCCTGCTGTGATAACACAGCACAGAGAGGCACTGGCTTTGCATGTGGCTGACCCGGGTTTGGTCCCCAGCATCCCACATGGATTCCACTAGGAGTGATCCCTGAGTGCAGAGTTAGGTAGAACCCCTCAGCATGGATGGGTGTAGCCCCCCCAAAACAAACAGACAAACAAAATCGATGCAGTTTAGTTGGACATCTCTCACTAACCCACAATGCAAGTGTCTTGATTTTGTGGGAAAAAGAAGGCTTGAGTGGGACACGCTTAGATACCACCCTCGCCAGAAGCAGGCACTTGTCTGGCACAATTAATCCCCAGCAGCAACACACGGGTCCCCCTGAGCACTGAGCCATGAGTCACTGTGTTTTACACAGATGATGGAACATGACATTTGAGGTCGCGTTAGGCTGGCAAAATGCTTTTGGAGGGGAGAGAGAGAGAGGGAGAAAGGGGGAGAGAGGGAGGGAGGGGGAAAGAGGAAGGGAGAGGAGAGGGGGGGGAGAGAGAGAGAGAGAGAGGGAAAGATAGAGAGAGAGAGAGAGAGAGAGAGAGAGAGAGAGAGAGAGAGAGAGAGAGAATGTTTCACAGGCCACTGCACATGGCTGACTTCTGACTCGCCCCACCGAGACTCTCATATAAGCAACAGGGACTTGGGTTCTGCTCGACGGCCCAGAAAGAGACCCAGGAATTCTGAACGAACCTGGAGCCTCTACTTGCTTCCAAACCACCTCAGCCCTCAGCATGGCCTGGGGTTTGGGTGGCCTCACTCCAGCTCTTCCCCTCCTCGGAGGAGCTGGGTACTCGGCAAGGGCAGAGCTGAGCCCAGCGCATGCCTGTCTCTGTTCAGCTCACCCGAGGGCACCTCTTTCTGAGTATGGCACCCTATGTCCCCATGCCAGGGACCCACTCCGGTTCTGGGAGTCCCCAGCTCGAATTCTCCACCTCTTTCCAAGGCTGCTAAGGTGGGCACATAGGCTCTGACGCCTCCAGCCAGCAGGACTCTGCAGACACCCACGTCCACAGGCCAGGATTGGGTCAGACCCTGTGCCTTGGCCCTCTTGTCCCCACCTTCTGGACACATACACACACACACACACACACACACACCTCGAGGCTCTACTGACCAAGGAGAACACCCCAGGGCTGACCACAATAGTCGGTGCCAGGTGAGCGGCCTAAAGAACCGTCCCCCCTGCAGACGTGACCTCGGTTCCCCGGCTCCCCAGGACACACCTGTGTGTGTACCCAGGCACGGACACCCACATACACCCACACACCAGCACCCCGACATGCTCAGTGCATGTCCCCCACACCCGGTGTGTGTGGCCCCTCTGGAGCCTGGAGCGCGCCACTTGCCTTCGATCCGCTTGAGGGCCGCGAGACAGGCGTCCTTGCGGGGAAACTCGAAGGGGCTGCTGCAGGCCCTCACTGCATCGCACTCGCAGCGGCCCCCGATGATGTTGCAGCCCGACACCAGGTTCTCGTTGCAGGGCTCGAACCCCAGCAGCTGGTCCTCATCCCAGTTCTCGTCTGAAACACAAGGACAGCCACCGTGACTCACACTGGGATGCTCGCTCGGGCCTGGAGACCCGATTCCCCATCCCCAGGCAAGGACTCCCAATGCCATCCGTCGGCCCCTGGCCCAGTCTTTCACAGGGGACACATGGGTGGGGAGCGAGAGCCAGGGTGTCCCTGTGAGTCCCCACCCTGACCGCTGCCGTCGCAGCCCTTGAAACAGAGTTGGCAACAAGTGTGAAAGTCACAGGAGGGCAGTTTCGCAGTCAGGATGGCGGGCTGGTCCCAAGAGGCACGTGTGACCTAATTGTGAACCTTCCACCCTATGGGCCCCCCACAGGATCACAGCCTCGGCAGTCTGGGCAGGGGAACCCTCAGGCCTCCAGTGTCTGGCAGAGTCGGGAGGGGAAAGTGGACCCAATGCTGCTCTGTTCTGCCCCCTTTCCAGGCCCCCTGCGATATTTTTGTGGGGATTTACACCTGGCAGCTCTCAGGCATTACTGCTAACTCTGTGTTCAGGGTTTACTCCTAGTGGGTTTGGTGAATCTTATAGGATGCTGAGGATCGAACCTGGGTTGGCCATGTGCAAGGCAAATGCCCTCCCTGCTGTGCTATTGCTCTGGCTCCATGTTCTTTTTATTTATTTATTTTTACTTTTTTGTTAAAAACTTGTTTTTTTATTTTGGGGGGGGGGCACACCCAGTGACGCTCAGGGGTTACTCCTGGCTATGTGCTCAGAAATTGCTTCTGGCTCAGGGGGACCATATGGGATGCCGGGGGATAGAACCATGGTCTGTCTTGGGTCAGCTGAGTGCGAGGCAAACGCCCTACCACTGCGCTACTGCTCTGGTCCCTCCGCCCGAATACCATGTTCTTATCTCTGTTTAATTGCTAACGTGCTATCAGCTCTCCAGCTGGGACCAGCCCAGTGGAACAGCCCAAGCAAGCGGCTCTGTCATGTTTCCACATCTGTCATGGAACAGAGGAGCAACAGGGAAAGCCCTTCTTGTCCTTTCCCAGTCAGAGAAGTGACCATTATTATGTTATTAACCTCTCTCTCTCTCTCTCTCTCTCTCTCTCTCTCTCTCTCTCTCTCTCTCTCTCTCTCTCTCTCACTCTCTGTTTTTGGGCTACACCTGGTGGCCCTCAGGGGTTCCTCCTGGCTCTGTGCTCAGAAATTGCCCCTGGCAGGCTCAAGAGACCCTATGGGATGCGGGGGTCAAATCCAAGTCCATCCTGGGTCAGCCATGTGCAAGGCAAATGCCTTGCCACTGTGCAACCACTCCAGCCCTGGATTGAGGGGTTCTTAGGGGAGTCTCTGGCATGGATAATGCAGCTCTGCAGAGCACAAGGTATGGCGATAGGACCTACGTGTAAACATGTAGACACATACATACACACACAAACTCACACATATACACAATTCACATGCATCCAACACTCACAGACACTCACATACATGTATGAACACTCTCATACATGCAGCCATGCACCCAGAGCACCCGGTGGGGAGTCCACCAAGGGGCGGCACATCCCTCCTAGCACCTGAGGGGCAGCTGCCATCCCCTCCCCAGCAGGCTTGGGGTTTCCATGCAGGCACAGCTCCTGGCACGCAGGCACAGCTTGAGGGGTGCCCCAGCGCCCCTGCCCACCCCTTCATGATGAGTCCCCACAGTGGCTGCCCAACAGCTATTTCGTGGGCACAATGCCAGCCTCACCCACCTCCTCCCAGTCCGTGCCCTCAGCTCGACCAATTCTCTTCCTGCTCAGCCAATATCCCCTGAGCAGCATGGAGTTGAGGTGCTGAATGGAGGCGTTGGGCTTGTTGCCCCCAGACAGACAATGGGACTACATAGCTCAGGGGATGTGGGGTGGGGTCAAATTTGGCCTCGGGGCACTACCTGCTGACAATCTCTGCCCCATCTAAGCCCATCTCAAGGGCACCAGCACCATGGTATTGTTCATGGATGGGTCCACGTTTTTTTCCCTTGACTGTTGTTGGGAGCAGAGACAGACCCAAAGCGAGTGGGGGGGTGGTGGTGGGCACAAACGGATAGGTGTTTGTTCCAGATGCTGTGTTGGGGGCCTAAGCACATAACCCACTGCCCTGCTGCTCTCCCCACCCCCAGGGGCATCCAGCCCACCTGGCACTGCTCCAGGGAGCCGTTGAGTTGCCCCAGCAGGAAAGAGAAGACAGTTGCACCCAAGGCCGCCACACGACTCTAAACCTGACCTCCAAGATGGGGGGTTTGAGCATCAGGTTAAAGACTCGGCACTTTCTGGGTATGGACAACACACATGCAAACAACACAATGCAGGTACGACTTGACATATATGTAGACTAACGGTGTCACACAAGATGCAGTCCAAAACATGTCCTAACACTTGCAGCCCAACATGAATATACCCAACAACATGCCATCCAACTCACACGTGACTCAACATGTACATGGTCCAACACAGGAATGATCGCAATGACATGCATGCGATCCAACACACATAATGTCCAACTTACATGTGGCTCAACACTATGGTCCAACACACATGGTCTGACATGTATACAGTTCAACACACATGATGTCCAACTCACATGTGGCTCAATACACATGGTCCGACATGGATGCCCAACACATGTGGCCCAACCCCCATGCCCTGACATGCGTGTAGCCTGACAGGCATGCCATAGAGCGTGTGTGCTGAGTGGGACGTCAGTGCATACAGAGGTTCCGAGGTCTCCAAAGAGGCCGCTTTGTGGTCCCCCTGCTCCCTCTTACACCCTGTCCCTGTCACCCCCACTCCCGCCACAACCCTGCCTGACACTGTGCTGGAACCTGGGGACTCGGGGCCCACCCTGACCTCGCTATGCCCCAAGCCACCTAGTCCCCAGGCTCTATGGCCTCACGGGGCTCATCCGTGGCCCAGCACTGCCTTTTCCCAACAGCTCCCGAATCCTGAAAGCAAAGTAACAGCCTGTGTGTTTCTTTAGGCAATCCAAAAGTAACATCAGGGAGAGAGAGGATGGGCTGGAGAGACAGCTCGGCAATTTAAGGCAAGACCTCACACTGAGCACTGAGCCAGGAGTCCATCCTAAACACAGGGCTTAAATGCAACACCTCCCAGCTCTGTATTCAGGGTGGACTCCTGGCTCTGTGTTCAGAAATTGCCCCTAGCAGGCACGGGGGACCATATGAGATGCCAAGAATCGAACTGGCACCTTCCTGGTTGGCTGCATGCAAGGCAAATACCCTACCGCTGTGCTATCTCTCTGGCCTCTTAAATTTATTTTAAAATAAGAACACACCAGCTTATTCTCAACAGCTCAAACATGGAATCAATCCCATCAACAGAAGCCCGAATAAGGACACCTTGATGGAATATTACTTTGCCATTAAAGGGAGAGAGACAGAGACTGAGACAGCAACAGACAGACAGACAGACAGAGAGGAAGCCACATCTCTGGAGATGACATGGACAGGTGGTCATAGCGTGTCGGTGTCAGAGAGGAGTTAAGTCTCAGAAAAAAGGACAATCACGCACGAATCACTGATGCACAGAATGGCCTGACACCACCAGACTAGGTGACTTGAGCGGTTCCCAGAGGGCAAGGACAGACAGAAGCAGGAGGGATAGATAAAGATGTCTTTCTGGGGGCGGGGAGGTGTGGTGGCCCTGGAACTCTAGAGAGGGGAAAGGGGACTCCTAACACACAGGGCACTGCGTAGTGGCCCCTGAAAATTCGAGACTATTGTGAATTAAGAACAAGTAAGGGAGGAGGGAGCAGGGAAGGGGAGAGACCACGGGAGTCCGGGCTGGAGCAACAACACAACAGGGACTGTGTTTGTCTTGCACACAGCCGAACTGGGTTTGATCCCCGGCATCAGGCACCAACAAATCTCTCTATCAAAATCCCAGAGTTCCAGGTGGAGTAATAGCACAGCAGGGAAGGCATTTGCCTTGTATGTGGCTGACTCAGGTTAGATCCCCAGCATCCCATAGAATCCCCAGAGTCTGCCAGAAGTTATTCCTGAGTGCAGGGCCAGGAGGAACCCTTGAGCACCACTGCTGGGTGTGGCCCTGAAACAAAACAAATCAAACAAAAGACAGGGGAAATCTAAGCTGCTAGGAAAGAGGCCTCTCCTAGGCAAACTGAACCAAGCCTGCAAATAGAATATTCTAGAAATACTGAAACAGGAAAAGGTCAAGTGAGAGGAGGAAAACACTCATGGCTGGCATGCTGGGGCTTCACACATGTGACCCTATGATGCCAAGGAAGGAACCAGGGCTGGTAGCACGCAAGACAAGTGCCAACATTCCTGTATCATCCTCCTAGTAATTCCCTTTCTGGGGGCGCAGAGAGAGATAGCACAGCAGTAGGGCGTTTGTCCTACCTAGAACAGACCTGGGTTGGATCCTCGGCATCCCAGAGGGTCCCCAGAGCTCGCCAGGAGCAATTTCTGAGTGCAGAGTCAGGAGTAACCCCTGAGAGCTGCTGGGTGTGGCCCAAAGTCCAAACAAACAAACAAACAAACAAACAAAAATCTCCTTCCTGGTGGCAGGAAGTAATGGGGGTAACACCAAGAGGAGTTAAGACAGGCAGGGTCCCCACAGGCAAAGGAAACGAGTGACAGGCAAAGAGACAGAGAGACAGAGTCCAACTCTCACACCTCCTAACTGTTCCCACAGAGATGACCCGAGTGGCCCTAGAAATCTTACAAGAAATAAGACCCCCCCTCAAAAAAAAAAGATGAAGGTAGAAAAGGAGCAACAGTGAGTTTGAGGTGAAGATGGAAATACCAGTTATAGGGAAGACATTCCCAGTGTGAAAACAGCCAGAGGAACGGGTCACAAGCCACCCACGGGATTCAGGGGTCCCCGGAAGCATCCATGTGATCCGTGACAAGTCCTGTGCCCAGTTGAACCAGGTACCGAACAGTCCCAGAGAAAGACCTGGTGAGTCCCAAGAGTCCAGCTCACTGCCAACCTTGGAGCACTGAACCACTAGGGTTTCCACGGGTCCCAGTCCTGTAGGGCGCAGAAATTGCACCCCCAAGCTGCCAGGTCTCAGCCTTGAGCCTCGGGGCCCTTCCAGAAGTAGATTTATCCCCCGTCCAAGTTCCTTGACCACCCCACCCCCCACAGACCATGTAGTCTTGCTGTCTGGCTCGGGCCCCGAAGCAAGACTGGACAGAATGATTGTGCTTGGGGTGAGCCATAATTTCCCCCCGCTTTTCAGCGTCATTCTCAGTCAGGCCTGGGCTAGCATGCCTGGGCCTTCTCACCCAGAGGGAGCATTCTTTCTTGCCCCAAAAGGAGCTGGGGATGTGGGGAGGCAAGGGATAAAGGGGGTGCTGGCCCCTCGAAATCACATCTCGGACAGATGCCCATGGCAAACAGGCCCGATGAGAGAGAAACCCGGACGGCAGAGAAACAAGTGCTCAGGACGAAATGAGCATCTTACGGGCTGGATCCAGATCTTCCCTGGTGCAGGGGCATGGAGCAGACCCCCAACTCCTGAAACCCCACTTGGGGGTGCTTAGGGGTGACGGTGCTGATGGCATCAAACACTGACTAAGGGACTGGAGCAATGGCACAGTGATAGGCCGTTTGCCTTGCATGCGGCTGACCCAGGATGGACGTAGGCTCGATCCTAGGCATCCCATATGCCCCCCTCTCCTGGAGGAGCCTGCCGGGATAGATTTCTGAGCACAGAGCTAGGAGTAGTCTACCGGGTATGGCCCCAAAACAAAACAAAGCCCCACTAAAACAGGCCGGCAGCTCCACCCAGTGCTGAGCATGACAGAGACATGGGACCAGCCTCCCCTATGCCTGGACACCCCCTGCCCACACCCCTGCTAATGCCACAAACCCCATGGAGAGCTCACAGCATGCAGTTCCCCTGCCCTGCTTCCCTGGAAAGTGGGTGCCTTCCCTCAATCAGTGAGAACCAAGCATCCCACCTCTAAGCAGGCTCCATGTCAGCAGTGACATCCCACACCTCCCTTCCCCCAGAGGAGCAAGCCAGAGCTCCCCTCTCCAGAGAGGGCTTCCAAGAACAGACTTGTGGGGAGGAGGCTGCACGAATAGCGGCCAGAGCCTCTCTCTGCCTTGTACGTGGCTAAAGTCAAGTCTTGAGAGGTCAGGGGTGCAAGTGTGTGTGGGGTCTGCCCAGTGCTTCCTTTCCCTCTGTCCCACCCCAAGGCCAGGGGTGCTGCCCCTCACCCCCAGTCCTTCCTGTTTCCCAGGCCAGGTCCCCCCAGGACACTCACAGCCAAGGGGCGGAGGTCACATTCCAGTGTCTTCACTGGGGAGTGGGTAAGGAGGGGGAGCAGGGCTCTCTCTCGGGGGTGCCCATATGTGGATTCAGGCCAGAGAGGATCATGGGACTCCCCAAAAAACGCTCCGGTACCAGGGCACCGATAATGATTCAGGGTTCAAAATGCCAGGTGTGGGTGTGGCCAGGCTGAGGATTGTCTAGGTCGGACATGCAGTGTCCAAAGCCCTCCAGATTTTAGCTCTGTCCTGGCTGGCACACACAGGGGGTAACCAGATGGCATCTCTGCTGTTCCCCTCCCAGAGGAGTTAAGCAAGCCTCTGTCCCCAGCCCACTTCTGCAGCCACATGCTGGCATGTGGGTGCTACCCCTTGACCCTGGCCCAGTGTTCCTTTCTCTCTCCTGTTTCATACCAGCCATAGTGGGCGGCAGAGACAGGCGTGGGGGTGAAGCTGTCTGCCTTGGCACGAGGCCGACCCTGGCTCAAATCCCAAGGTCACTCCCGGGCACAGAGAGCAAAGGGCCCCTAGAACCGTGCCCGGTGTGGCCCTCCCTGAAAAGGCAAAGCATGCCAACCATGGCCGAGCCACGCCTGACAGCCTGGATGGAGCCTGAGCTTTCGGCCAGACGGTACAGGGTCCGACCCGACAAAGGGCTGGAACAGAACCTCCAGGAGATAAACTCAACAGAAACAACTTAAGAATCATTGGAGTCCCAGAGACCCAGGAAGAGAATAAAAAGAGTTGGGGGAAGAGTGAGAAGAGGAGGAGGAGAAAGGAAGAAGGGGAAGAAGAGGAGGGAGAAAGAAAGAGGAAGAGGAAGAATAGAAGAAAAGAAGAAGAGGAGGAGAAGGAAGAGGAGGAAGAACAGAAAAAATAAAAGAGGAAAATGGAGGAGGAGGAGACGGTGGCTAGGGCTGTGGCTCAATATGTAGAGCAGATAGATGACTTACAGATGTCAATGCCTAGATCTGATCCCAGCTGATCTTGTGTTCATGCTTTATATTCTCACAACTTGTATGAACTTGTGAAAACAACAACAACAGCAACAACAACAAACAAACCAAGAAATCTCCAGGAGCCTGTGTCCCTGGGGGTGCTCAGCGTGGGGCCCTGTGGACCGAGGAGAATTTGGACTTTGCAACCCCCCGCAGAGACTCCCCGTGGGGTGGGCGGGGTCCTTCCCGGGCTGCTGCACCCCAGCAGTTGTGGGGGTGGCTGCATGAGGGATGCTGGTCTGGAGCCTGAGAGGACCGGACTTGACCTTCAACTCCTCCTCCCACACCCGTGGGTGCTCTCCTGAGCTCTGAAGCCTTCTCCAGGAGGACCTGGGTGCTTCTGGTCAGAAAAACCAAACGGACAGACAAAAATTGGGGCTCAGGAGAGAATTTCCTGAGTGAGAAATTTCAGAAGAGGGTCTAGAGCAATAGCACAACAGGGAGGGCATTTGTGGGTTCGATCCCCAGCATCCCACAGGATCCTCTGAACACTGCCAGGAGTGATTTCTGAGTGCAGAGCCAGGAGTGAATCTCCGAGCATTGCTGGGTGTGGCACCAAAAAAAAAAAAAAAAAAACCAACCAAATAAAGAAATTCCAGAAGATGCTGAGACCTTGAAAACAAAACAAAACAAAATAAAACAGGGAGGAATTGTTATCCCAGGGCTGGAGTGATAGTACAGTAGGGAGAGTCTTGCATGTGGCCCATCTAGGTACGATGCCCATCATCCCGTAGGGTCTCTCAAATTCTCAGGAGTGATCCCTGAGCACTGCTGGGTATGACCCCCCCCCCCCAATAAAACAATCCCTTGTTCTTAGGATCAGAATCCAGGACTAGGTGTGGGTGGGCATAGGACATAGATGGCTCCATTCTTGTCCTTGTCATTTCACAGGACCCTGGACCCATCGCCCAGGCGCTGTGACACCCATGGGTGCTGCTGTACATCATGAACTTGAAAGAGCTGCTTTCTCCACAGCTGTAGCAAACATGGGGCAGGCACTGAGCACCCACTGGCATCTGGCTGGGGTTGGGGGTCCCTTGGCAAAGCTCATGCAGAGGCAATGGGGAGCACTATGTGACTTTGTTTGTTTGTTTGTTTTGGGGCCTCATCCAGCTGTGCTCAGGGGTTCCTCCTAACTCTGTGCTCAGAACTTGCTCCTGGCAGGCTCAAGGGATCATATGGGATGCTGGGGTTCGAACTTGGGTCTGTCCCAGGTCGGCTGCATGCAAGGCAAGAGTCCTACTACTGTGCTATCACTTCGGCTCTTACTGTGTGACCTTTCTGAATGTCCCAGGGACAGAATGATGGATGGTTGAATGGACAGATGGACAGATGGGTGAGGTATCCGGGGCACCCCCTCCCCACCAAGCTCTGCAGTCTCCAGGCTCCCTCAAACCAGTCAGCCCGGTTCTTCCTCCGGGCAGGCATGTGGGCAGACGCTCGCCCGCTTCCGTCTTGCAAATGCAACAGGGCGCAGGGGCCCGGGGAGGTGTCGGCTGAACTGGCCTCGCTTCTCCGGGGGGCAGTGAGGGAGAAAGGGGGACCGGCTGCTTCCTCCAGGCAGGCACTCGGCCATCAGGCACAAGTGAGGAGGCCCAGGTGGCCCGGCCTAGCTGCGCTTGCTTGTGTGGGTGCATTCCCCCCTGCAAAGCTGTGGGCCAAGGCCAGAGTCTCCTCAATCCCCCCACGGGTCCCAGGGGCTGTCCTGGTTCTCCAGATGCTCTGGGCCCAGCTCTTCAACAGCCACCAGGTGGGCCACCTGGTAGATCCTGGGACACTGGGCACACAGAATCCTAGGGGGTCTCCATGCTCTGAGTTCTCACACACAGGGGTCCAGCAATCCTCGGACGAAACCTACCGGCCCCCTCCCAGGCCAGATGCCACTGACAAAGACACACGAGCAGCCTGAGTTGAGAAGAGAAACGACACTGTTTTGGGCCAGAGTGATAGCACAGCGAGGATGGTGCTAGGATGGTGCTAGCCTTGCACACAGCCGACCTGGGTTTGATTCCCAGAATCCCGTAAGGTCCCCCTGGCGAGCACTGCCAGGAGTGATTTCTGAGTGCAGAGCCAGGAGTAACTCCTTAGCATCACCCAGTATGACCCCAAAATGACAGAGTGATAGCATGGTGGCAGGGCGTTTGCCTTGCATGCTGCTGACCCAGGACAGGCCCCGGTTTGACCCTCAGCATTCCATATGGTTCTCCGAGCCTGCCAGGAGCGATTTCTGAGTGCAGAGCCAGGAGTAACCCCTGAGAGCTGCCAGGTGTGGCCCAAAAACCAAAAGAAAAAACCCAAACAAACAAACCAAAAATGTCATTTTTTTGGTTAGAAATATCATACAGCGGCCACTAGGGTACCTTCCGTGCACACCGCTGACCTGGATTTGATCTCTGACACCCCTCAGGGTTCCCCTCCAAACAATTCTCAGTCCACAAAAGCAGGAGTAACCATGTTCATGGCAGTCAATGCTATAGCCAAGTAACCGAAATATTCTATTTCTCGATCTAGTTTCAAAGAAACAGAACCCTGATGGTGACCAGAGGAAACATATTTTGTTTCCAGCCACGGTAGGAAAATTCTAACCCTTGGGTTTTCACCTCTGAAATGGCACAAGTGAAAACCTGTCAGTTTTTGTAATAGCCAAACAGCACTATTTACTATAGTCAGAATCTGGAAACAACTCAGATGCTCGACAACAGATGAATGGCAAAAGAAACTGTGGTACTTCCACACAATGGAATACTATACAGCTGTCAGAAGAGATGAAGTCATAAAATTTTCCTATACCTGGATGGACATGGAAACTATTGTGCTGAGTGAAATAAATCAGAGGGAGAGAGAAAGATGCAGAATGGTCTCACTCATCTATGGGTTTTAAGAAAAATAAAAGACATTATTGTAATAATGCCCAGAGACAACAGAGCTGAGAACTGGAAGGACCGGCCCACGATATGAAGCTCAGCACAAAGAGTGGTGAGTGCAGTTAGAGAAATAACTACACTGACAACTATCATGACAATGTTAATGAGTGAGAGAAGTGGAATGTCTCTCTCAAAGGCAGGCAGGAGTGGGGGAGGAGGGAAATGGGGGGCATTGGTGGTGGGAAAGTTGCACCTCTGATGGGGGGTGTACTTCTTATGACTGACATCCAACTACATATTTGTAATCATGGTGCTTAAATAAAGATATTATATTAAAAAAACCCTCGGATAAAATCCTCCGTGAAAAATGCCTAAATTAGAGCCATGCAGAGACAACACAGAGGCCACACATGCAAAAATCCGGTTCTGCTTAAACTTTCTTGGTTTGTTCTCATATACATGATATATTTTCAAGCTAAACAAACATTTACAGACCGGGAAGGCCCCACCTTGCTTCCCCCCCACCCCCCAAAACCACCTGAACACGCCTGGCTGGTGGCTCGACTGTTTGTACAAAGTCTATAAATTGTCACAGAACGTTCCAGCCCCTCATCAGTGTCCATAAAAGCGAGGCAGGGTCGGAGGGACGGACGTGGAGATCAAACCTAGCCTGCTGGGGGTCAGGACTGCCCTAGGGCTCTCTGCCAGAGGTGGGGCCCACGGTTCATGGATGGGGCGAGACCACCCCTGCCAGCAGTGTGGGTCCCAGGTCCCAGGGTGAAAAATCACAGAGTCAGTGTGGAACTGTTCTGAAAGAACCCAGAGGTCCACCTCTCCCTTCTCCCCCATTCCTGCCTCTCCACAGTCCTGCAGGGGAAGAGGAGAAAGAGGAGGAAATGCAGGTGAAGCTTCAGTTCAGAAGCAACAGAAACAGCAAACATGGGGCCGGAGAGATAGCACAGCGGTAGGGTGTTTGCCCTGCACACAGCCAACCCAGGTCGGGACAGTGGTTTGAATCCCAGCATCCCAGATGGTCCCTTGAGCCTGCCAGGGAGTGATTTTTGAGTGCAGAGCCAGGAGGAATCCCTGAGCACCGCCGGGTGTGGCCCCAGAACCAAAAAAGAAAAAAAGAAAAAGAAACAGCAAACATGGGTCTGAAGGGAGAGTTGGAAAGGATGCTAGTTATGGGTGCGGGCGAATGGACAGGTGGACAGACGGGTGAACAGATGGATGGCTGGGGCAGGCAGGCTAGCAGGGGCGCATGCTGTACAGGAACCCCGAAACATGAGACGGATTTCAAGGGGCTCTGAAACAGATCAATCCAGATCCTGGTTCTGGCTCTGGCTGGCATCTTGGTGACCAGTGTCTCAGAGAGGCCAGGAACATGGGAGCCAGCTCGGTGCACCTGTTGGATGTGAGGTGCCAGTAACGGCGGCTCGACTCAGGGCACCACGTGGATGGCTGAGACAGCGATCACGCCATCCCCACACCCCACTGTGTCACTAAGGGCCCTAGGATTGCTGAGGTTCTAGAATTTTCTTCATCTTTGTGTGTGTGTGTGTGTGTGTGTGTGTGTGTGTGTGTGTGTGTGTGTCTGTCTGTCTGTCCCAGGGCAAGGTCATGCCTTCTGCCCCCTTGCTCTCTCGGTCATTGCTCAAAGCCTCAGCTGCCAGTTCCTCGGATGAAACCACCAGATGTGGGCACCCCCTGCAGAAGGATATGTCCCCTAGAAAGTCTGGGGTGCCCCCAGGTCAGAGGGTAGAGGCTACTGGCTTCCCATGCCACCATTTCTGTGGGGCTCATTCTCCTTCTCCAGGATTGGAGGCTATGGCCGACTGTCCTGGGTTCCCTCACTCCCCTACCAGACTGAACCCCACTCTGATCTGAAGGCTGCAGCATCCAGAATGCAGGGGTAACTCGTAAGGTCCCGAAGCTGCACTGTGCTGGGAGTCACTTGGCCTCGCACCGCACCACCTTGGGATGGGCCAGCTCGGTCCCTGAGGCCACCCCGGTCTCCTGCAGGAATTGAGGCACTGTTGGCACAAAAGCCATGACCCATCCGCAAAGTTGGGCTAACTCTAGGCAGCTTCAGATGCTTCGGTACTTCAGGGCACCCCCCGCCCCTTATGCAGCCTTCCCACCCAGTCCCCAAAAACCTCCTTGGGCCCATAAGACCTCCTGGGACACAGATCTGGGGGTCCTGCAGTACCACCAAACACTGTGTGGGGACCCCTTCCCTAAGGGGCGGGGGCGAGAGTGTTCTTTATATTCTCGGTGAGCCCAGAGTCCCAGGGGCCTGGGAGATGGGACTCGGGGGACTCCGAGCCCCCCCGCCTAAGTGGACAGGACCCCCAAAATCTCCCTCTGTCCCACCAAGCCACACCCTCACACTTGCTGCTCCCTCCCTGAGGGGATCTGTCACATCCTTCAAGGCCCGGAATCCAGTTGGAGAGACCTCCCAGTGGGTTGGGGTCCCACCAACCTGGGTTTGAGCCCATGAACAATCCCCCTTCCCCGGCCTGAGTATAGAGGCCAGGAGCCAACTGGGAGCCATGCCCAGGTGTGGCCCCAAGAGGAAACAGGACAAATTCCCAAGGGCAAGAAACCTAGGACAAAGATGGCGGGGGCCAGGGGGAGCCCTTCTAGAGAGGGTCCTTGGTGGGGACAGGTTGGGATCTTCCCTGGCCTCCAGCTAAGATGGCTGTGAGGCACTTTCCCACTGCCTGGTGGACAGCCTGCGGCTCAGGGCACCCCCAAAGTCAGCAAGAGACATTCCTGGTGGGTGAGCCAAAATTCCTTCCTGATTCTTTGCGAGTTATAGAACCAACCCTGGACACACAAAGGCCCCTGGCACCCCAATGCGAGCACACCTGGTCACAGCATGAGGAGAGGGATGGCAGTCGTCCCCTACTTTGGGGCCTATTGCGAGGGTGACTCAGCACCAAATCACCTTTGAGGTATCAGCTTGAGGGCCGGAGTGATAGCATAGCAGGGAGTGTGCTTTGCTTGCATGCAGCCAACCCGAGTTTGATCACCAGCATCCCACATGGTCCCTCGAGCCTGCCAGGAGTGATTCCTGAGCACAGAGCCAGGAGTAACCCCTCAGTACTTCAGGTGTGCCCTCCAAAAACCAACATTATTCATTGGGGCTGGAGAGATAGCACAGTGGTGGGGCATTTGCCTTGCATGCTGCTAAACCGGAACAGACCCGGGTTTGATCCGCAGCATTCTACATGTTCCTCCAAGCCTGCCAGGAGCAATTCCAGAGTGCAGAGCCAGGAGGAACCCCTGAGCGCCATCAGGTGTGGCCCCCAAACCATAAAAAAAAAAAATCAACGAACTATCAGCATCTTCTCCAGCAGCTGGACAGATTGCCACCCTTCCTCAGCCAATCCACAAACGAAGATAGTCCAGTAGAGGATAACCAGGGAGGATAACCCTGCCTGGTTGTGCCCGCGAGCAGTACCATAGACACCCCCACCCCGGGCACAGATGCAGTTTCTGTTTTGCTTGCTGGGGCGTGGATGGAAAACTTTCTCCGAATATCTTGGACGACCTTGAGTCTGGATTTAGTCACAAACGGCCATTGAGTCCCTCCCGGGTGCCAAGTGCTGGAATAACACCCTGGCCTGGCACTCGCGAGGGTGGCCACCGTGGAAACAGTGGAGGCACCGAAATGTGAGAGTGGTGGGGAGACAGGCGGCTGCTAATTTATGGGCTGCTGGGGGGGGCGGGCAGGAAGTCACACAACAAGGGGAGGGACAGGGGGAGTGACAGGGCATGGCTCTGAAGGCTACAGAGAACTGGGGGTACACTTGTATTTGTTATGTGTGTGTTTAGGTAGGAGTGTTTCCCAAGCCGGCAACCTCACAGGGCCCATCTCCGAGGGCCGAGCCCCCAAATCTTTGACTGGTGGTGGGGTTTTTGGAACTCTGCTCCCCCATATCTTCGGCTGTGGCAGGTTTTTGGGGAAGTCTGTGTCTGGAACTTCCTCTCTCCCCAACACCCCACCTTGCTATTACATGTTGCAAAAAAGGTTCCTTGTGGTCCCCCAAGTCCCCCCACCCTGCTTGAAGTTGGAAAAACAAGCGTCTGTTTTTGAGGGGGGTGTGTGTCTCTGGTTCCTTTTCCTTCTGCAAAGCAAATGCAAACCTCTCCCTTGGCCACAGAAGTAAGTTTGCTGTTCCCCTAAGTGGGTGTGCAGACCTGGCAGGTGGGCAGGGGATGGAGGCTTTTCCCCTTTCCCTACCCAATGTCCCATACCCTGTTTTCCCCTCGGAGACCCTCCTCCTCCTCCTCTCTGAAGGGGCCTGGCTCTGAAGGGGTCTGTGACTCAAGCGCATTGGAAACTTAAAAAGAGAAAAAAATACCCCAAACAATGCACGGGCTACTTTGCCGCACCAAAGACAGCTAATAAGGTATTTCTGGTGGACATGTTTCTCTGATCCTTCTGTTTTTTTTTTTTTTTTTTTTGGGTGGGGGGCATATCCAGTGGCTCTCATGGTTTCCTCCTGGCTCTGCACTTCAGATGCATATGGGATGCCGGGGATTGAACCCGTGTCCATCCTGGGTTGGCGCGCATGCAAGGTAACACGC